>NC_057803.1:259907226-259908581 GCF_018294505.1 Triticum aestivum | reverse complement strand
GGGCACTTCAATGTTTTTTAAACTTATTTGAACTCCGGACTTCTTTTGTGTTCAGTATGCAGCATTCAAAGAGACGTCATCAATTTCCAACATGTTCTGACATCATTTGTTGTTTTTCGGTCATTTACCTAATTGTTAAGAGAGCTAAATGACCGTGAAATTGAAAATCACTACAAAATGAACTCTGAAAATGTTGAAACTTGGCATGGTATCATCATTTCACCCGCATAGCATGTGCGAAAGAGTAGAGAGGGTCACGGCAAAAACTGGACGCACTTCATGTACAAACTCTTTCGGAGTATCAGGGTTTCATACAAGAACTCATCTGTTACACGGGCACTTCAATGTTTTTAAACTTATTTGAACTCCGGACTTCTTTTGTGTTCAGTATGCAGCATTCAAAGAGACGTCATCAATTTCCAACATGTTCTGACATCATTTGTTGTTTTTCAATCATTTACCTAATTGTTTAGAGAGCTAAATGACCATGAAATTGAAAATCACTACAAAATGAATTCTGAAAATGTTGAAACTTGCAATGGTATTATCATTTCGGAGTATCAAAGTAGAGAGGGTCACAAAAAAACTACTCAGAAATAAATAGAAGAAAATAAATAAAGCAGAAAGGAAGAAAACTATATAAAAAATTACTCAAAAATAAATAGAAGAAAATAAATAATGCAGAAAAGAAAAAAACTATTTAAAAATTACTCAAAAATAAATAGAAGAAAATAAATAATGCAGAAAAGAAAAAACTATATAAAAAATTTGTTGGGGCGCTGCCTAGTGGGCCTGCCAGACCTGGGGTGTGCAAATGCAGGCCCAGAAGGGCCAGCAGACTCACAGGGCGGCGCGCCCTAGTTAGGCCCAGAAGACAGATATATAGAGAAGCTCGAAGGAGCAGCCGCGACCGGGTTTATAAACCAGTGCGGTTGCCCTTCGCTCGGCGAGGTGGGACTAAACATTGTGCACCGCCGGTTGCAGCGCACAACCATTAGTACCGGTTGGTGGCTCCAACCGGTACTAATGATTGGGCCTTTAGTACAGGTGCGTGGCACGAACCGGTACTAAAGGGGCCATTTCCTGCCCCTTGGCCTGGCGAAAGTTGGCCTTTAGTACCGGTTGGTGGCTCCAACCGGTACTAAAGACCCCTCCTATATATATGGCACTTACGAAAAAAATCAGTTTCATCGACCACCACTTCTTCTCGATCCAACTTCTTCGCCGCGCCCGTCGCCCATCGCGCGCCGCCCTCGCCGCCCCCGCCGCCCATCGTCGCCGTCACCGCCGTCGCCCCCGCCACTTGTCGTCGCCGTCACCGCCATCGCCCCCGCCACCCGTCGTCGCCATCACCG
>NC_057803.1:259786360-259906403 GCF_018294505.1 Triticum aestivum | reverse complement strand
TTTTAGATGAATTAGAACAAGGTGAACTAGTTGAATTAGTATAGCTAGATATTAATTAGGTATATATATGAGATTTGAACTAGTTGAATTAATATAACTAGTTTATTTTTAGTATGAAAATTAATAGAACAAGTTTATTTTTAGTAAGAAAATTTAGGTATATATTTAATTTAGTTATGTGAGATTTCATTATCTAATTAACATTTTATTATATAGAACTAGCTACCTTATTTTTAGTAAGAAAATTAATAGAACTAGTTTAGTTGAATTAGTTGAATTAATTAGTCGAACTAGTTAGTTGAATTAGTTCAATTAATTAGGTATATTTTTCGTAAGTGCTTAGTTGAATTAGTTCAATTAATTAGTTGAACTAGTTGAATTAACAGAATTAGTTGAATTAATAGAACTAATAAGTGTTTAATGTTTCACCTATGAACATAGGAATGTCGTCTGACGACGAACACGATTTCATTATGTGCGAATACTACGAAGACCAGCGCGGCCTGTGCGGCAGAAATTTTCTAGTTGATGATAGACGCTTCAACATCAAGCTGGATGAGAACTTCGAAGTGGATACAGTAAGTCACAACGACAAGCCTTTTTTCGTAATTAAGCATGACTTATGCTTCATTTGCTTAAACTTTTAATTTTAATTTTTCACTATTCTACTAGCGTATCCCCTGCCATGCAAGAATTTTTGTCTTGGATAAGATAGGTTTCAGTCCTAACGAAACTATGGAGGTAAAAAGAGTTTACTTGAAGACCGAGCATGGTTATACCTTCAACGTCAAATTATACAATGCAGACACATACACCTATTTTTAATGCAAAACTTGGCGCACTATGCAAGGCTTATGCATTTGAGCCTGATATGGTTATCACCTTTGATATTCGTCCGGAAGATGGTATTGAAGGTAATAGAGACATCTGGGTCGATGTGCAGACGCCTCCAGTTCTACCATTATGTGAGTTTCTCAACCATATTTAGTCTTTGATATGAGATTATTTGAACCAGTTGAATAATTAATAGATCTCAATTTATATTAACAGCTTACTTCCAATCAAGCAAACATGTCCGGTGCTTGGTAGACAGGACCGTCCACTGTCCCGGGGCTGAACTAAACTGCGAGGAGACAAGTCATTATGTTTCATGGCTTGAGGATCTTGATGCTGTCAAGACAAATTTCTTTCCTGCACTTAGAAATGTTAGTACTCAAAACATGCGACCAATAGTGTTCGTACTGAACTACGGTCACATATATTTAGGAAAGATGGTAAGATTTCTACTATTTCTCCTTAGTGCATCTTTTGCATACATTATTTTTTTAAGCTAAACTTCATTGCTAAGTATGTTACTGTATGATGTTCTTCAACAGGGACTCCCGATGAATGTTGTGCCTGATTGGATCGAGACTAAAGGTACCATGAATATTGTTAGCTTACGGCCAAGATATCCTACAATGCAATTTAGTGCATTTAGGATTTCTAATAGCGAGGAATGCTTAATAGTAAAAGACTGGAGCAAAATTGTGAACGATCACAGAGAAGTACTAGGGGGCAGCAATCAGAAGCGCAACCCACGATTAGGAGACAGGTTCATCTGCATGCTCCAATATGATGAATCGACAAAGCTATACATGTTCTATGCTATTTTACCTGAGAGAGAGCAGCATGAGTGATTACTTAGCTAGTTCATGCTCTTAGTACTTGTCCTCTCATGTCCGTGTTCTTCGTCCTAAACTTAATCTCAAAGAGTGATTTGCTTTTGTGGTGTTATGAACGCTTATAATATCATTACCATGTTGAACTCAATGATATCTTTGCTATGAAAACCGTTGGTGATGATATATATGATGCAAGAGTTTTTATATTAATATGACGATGATGAGTTATTATATGATTTATGAAAGAAACTGCATATTAGTTTCAACTGGATGGATTCTAGCTAAGTGATCAAGTATATGCCATATCCATATTACCTCGATCACTTAATTAGGTGATCAAGTATATATAATATGGATATGACATATACTTGATGACTTAGCTAGGATCCACGCATCCAGTCAAACTAATCTGCGGTGCATTCACCTAATGATTTAACAACTCATTATAATGTAAAACAATCACTAAATTAAATTGAAAACACGAAATTAAAGTAAAAATAAAAAATAAAACCAAAACACACCCAAACATTTAGTACCGATTGGTGTTACCAACCGGTACTAATGTCCTACGCACGCATGGAGCTGCCTCGTGCCACGTGGTTGCCCTTTGGCACCGGTTCGTGCTGAACCGGTACTAAAGGGGAGGGGACTTTAGTGCCCACAATTTAGTGCCGGTTACCAAACCGGCACTAAAGGGCCTTACTAACCGGTGCTATTGCCCGGTTCTGCACTAGTCTTACCCAGATTAGGACCGCGAGGATGCGTAAAACCCTAGTCCTGCTTTGGTGGACGTATTGAGTGTTTTTGAGCTTTCTGAACTAGCTACGGTGGCTGTCCCGTTCCAGAAAGCCGAATCCCTTTCCTGGTCGCCTCGGGCCTTCTTTTATAGGAAAAAGAGGCTGCCATAGTGGCGCACAGGAGGTGGAAAGGCCTACAGCGCGCGAGCTTATCGCACGGCATTACGGGACAAAGTGCATTAAATGCACTACGTAGGTGTCCATTAGCTTTATCGGGGTTAGGAACGAGGCTCGTCCCGTCCGTCGCTGCTTCGCCTCGCTTCGACACGCGCCCAGGCTGGCGATGCATGCAGCGCCATGTAGGCAGGCAAGCAGCTGAGGTGGCGCGGTGGTAGGGCCTTTAGGAAGATCTGCATGCTGCCACGCAGGTGCTTGCTGATTTGGCCTGGAAGTTGCATGTTGCCACGCAGGTGCCTGCCCAGCTGGTTGGGCTGGCAGCTGCATGTGAACGATGGCGGAGTCTTGGCTGGTACAAGCCTGGCAGTGGCCCTGCTGACGCCCTCGGCAAGGGTCTTTCTGTGGCATTACTGTCATCCCCGACAAGGGTCTTGCAAGGGGTCTTGTGGATTTCCTCGGCTAGGATCCTGCCGAGGGTCGCCGTCTTCTAGTCCTTATCTGAAATCGTATATTTATGAGTTTGACAAAGATTTGCATGCCACCACAGAGGCGCCTCTCGAGCCCTGGTTCCAATGCAGTTGGTTAGGTTGGAGCCGGTGGGCTCAAGGGTGGTTTACTCCGCTGGCATCGGGCAAGTTGCCCCGACAAGGCTCTTGCCGGGGCTGCGGGGGGAGGGGGGCGCCTCGGCAAGGATCTTACCAAGGGAGTCCACCTCGCCCTCTTGCCCTGCCGTGCTGCCGGTCTTGGCGTCGCCTTGGTTGTCTTGTGCCTTGGCTTCTCTCCGGCTTCCCTCCTCTACCCTGTTAAGTGTGGCTGCGGCGCGTGGCTCTGACTGCCCGTGCACAAGTAAATGGGTCAAAAGGAGAGCCCCCACTTTTGTACACCGACAGGAGCCCCCGGGCCTGGGCCACACATAAGCACGACATGTTGTTGGGCTAGGCCGAGAACGGTGCGCGGGCAGGTGGGGCGGATTTTACCATAGTAATTTCTCGTCCGCTGCGCTTCCCCATGACGCGCGTTGAACACGCGGCGTGGAGGGTCGTGCGTGACGTGGGGGCCATACGTGGGGCGATTCCCGCACGCATGCGTCACATCATGGTAAAGAGGTGGCTCGCGCCTTCCCCATAAAAGGAGGGAGGCGCAGAGCTACGACCCATTTACTTGGGTGGACTCGGGTCGTGGCCTTCAAGGCGCCCGCACCCCATGATCACGGGGTGGGAGCGGCCGCTTCGCCTGTCCCTTCAAAGCTACTCGCTCGCCATGTGTCCCTCATGCAGGTGGCAAGAGGTGGAGGCAGGGAAACCGGGCAGTCGCTGATTGGGGCAGCGGGCCGGTCCTGATTCCCTGCGCCCCCGATGACCGGATTGGTCGAGTGGGGCGGCCGAGCCCCGACTCCGCCCCTTTATAAGGAGGGGAGGGGGCGACATTACACATTCTTCCATCATCTGTCTCCTTCCACCTCCACTTCTTCCTTCCATCCATCCGCCATGGAGAGAGGAAACGCTGGCCCTTCGACGGTGGCGGCGAGGGTCGCTGCTTGCCAGCGCCTTCCTCCTTCCCAAGAGCTCGTGGCTGTAACACTCCAAAATTTTTATTTTTGGTTTTCAGCAAAACCTTGTGGTCTTTGAAAAGAGGCCATTTAAATTTTTTTCCAGAAAACCTTCCTCTTAAAAACTTCCTTTGCTTTGGCAAGGATTTTATTTTTTTTCAAACTTTGGTGTTTGATCTTTTGAAACTTCTTCTCTGTTGGTTCCCTCTCAAATTTATTTTGGGAGTTTAATTTTTTCCTTTTAAAAAGAAACTCTATGAAAAACTTGGGATTTTCATATCTTGAAAACCACCCATGACTTTGCATTTTGCCCATGTGGTAAAACCCCTCCAAAACCTCCCCTCCTCCTTGTGATCAACCTAAGTTCTCTGTCCCAACTAATCCAAGAAAGTTTTGGATTCTATCCTAATTTTCTTTTCACTCAAATCATTTCTGAAAATTACTTGGAGCCTGAGTGATTTTCAAAGCAAGTACCCTTTTGCATTTGAGTTTTGACCTCAAACCAACTCTCCTGGATAGTCCTTTGTACCCACAACCCAGAACCATCTTGATCCACTCCTTCTCTTTTCAAATTTTTCAAAATTCAGTCTCTGCAAGTTTGGACCAGATTTGCCAAATTTGGTGAAATTCATATCTACACTTCTCCAAAAATTTCACCAAAAATCAGGCAGCCTACTGGAGCAATGAGAAGCCACTCCACCAAAAATCAGCTCAAGGAAAAATCACCAGAGGCCAAATTCATTCTGTCGAACACCTTGCATGCACTGTTGCTGTTCAAAATTCAGAAAGATTCAGAGTTCAGTGTCGATCTTCGACAGAGGTTCAGTCACATGCCCACAGTGCCCTTGGCACGTTCCTCGCCGCCTCTTCCTCCTGTCTGGAGCATTCCGCACGCGCGCTTGGCGTCTTCCCGACGTCGGTGGCGCCCCTGGCCGCCCGCGCCGACGTGTCTTGCGGCGGCTGAGACCCCGTTATAGCCGACAGGGGACAAGAACGGCGGCTCAACGCCGTTCCGCGCCGCCCATCGCCCCTCTGCTCTCCGCGTGGCCTCATGCGTGCCAGCGCACGCCCGTGGCACTGCCACCGTGGCCGGCAAGCACGGGACGCGCTCCCTGCCGCCGACGGGCCCGCGCCGCCCCGTTCTGTCGAACTCACCCCAAAGCACCAAACTCCAGCTCAATTAGCACCAAAACGGAACCGTGGACCTCCACGATGACGCCCAACATCCTAATTACCCCGACCAAGCCCTGCGCCGCCGTAATCGTCACCGGAGACCCCCGTTCACGGCAACCGCCTTGGGCCGCCTATATAAAGGGCCCCCGAGCTCACCCTCGTGCACGCATCATCACCACTCCTCACCAACGCCCCGCCAGGCCACTAGGAGGACCTCGAGGAGGTCTCCTCCCCCAACTCCGGCCGCCCCGATCCGCCTCGGCCTCCACCACGATTCGCTCCGGTGAGGCCATCTCCGGCGCTCTAACCCCGTCAATTACTCCCTCTAGCTACCAGGAGCCTAACCCCCTCCTCAATTTGATCTCTGCAGCCCTCTCCAACGAGTCCCTCGACCACCCGAGCCGCCGTCCGCCGGAGCAAAGCTCGCCGTCGACGTGGTACTCGCCGGCGACCACCACCACCACCAACCGACGCGGAAGGGTGCCCTGAACACGGAGGTACCCTACGATCCCCCTGCCTCGCCGTGGATCGCCGCCGGCGACCACCGCGGCTCTCGGGCCCCGACGAGCTTCGTTCCCCCCTCATTTGAAAATTTAAACCTGACAAGTGGGACCCCACCGTCAGCCTCTCTGCCCTCTCTATTCAATCGTTTTCTGGAAGCGCCTTCGGGCAAAATGCGCTTTCCCCTCTAGGCTGGCGTATTCAACACTGGAACGTTTTCTGTTTTTATAAGCTAGCCCCTGGGAACTTTCTGTTTCATTATAGATGAGTCCCTGGACAAAAACCTTCATAACTTTTAAACGGAAAGGTATTTTTGACTGATTCTTTTTCTGTTCTCTTTAAAATTTTGTCTAGTTTTTTATCAGATTTATTTGAAAAATATTTGGAATACTTTTTGTGCACCCCTTGGTATTTACGATAGCGCATATATTTTCTTTATACCGTAGATACCGAAGGAGGTGACAGAGCCGCGAACTTCACCAAGCTAGGCTCCGACTACTCTGAACCAGGCAAGCATGTTTGAACTTTTGATATGATGAGTGTCTTGGCATGTTTTGCATTTAGTTAGTTTCATGGCATGTTGATGAGCATATCGATGAACGTTATTTTATGAAATGTTGAGGTAAGTGAGTTCGATGATCCATAAGTGGATGGATGTGAGTATGAATGGCCATGTGTTGGCATGAGGATGGGTAAGATGGCAGTGTCGTAGCATGCCAGTCTTATGCCAGACTATGTGACTTCAGTGTCAAACCGTATCAGTCCAGTTCCTCTCATTTCCTTCCCTGTACTACCACATGTTTTCCGCAAGGAATATGGTTTAGTAAGTTGCAAACCGCTTTCCTGGTACACACCAAAAGGAGAGGCCGTGATGATGGTTCCATGGCCCTGGATTAAAGCCAGTCATCCGGTCAGGGGGCATGGGTGTTTCCGGTTGGGACCGAGAGGGGGGCACCCCATAGAGCGCGCGTATATAAATTTGATCCCATGCTATTCGAGATTGTGATCTCCCCATCTCAAAAGTTTTTCTTGGACGGTGTCTAGGGTGATTCCTAGCATCGAGAGGTAGGATGGGTGTGTACTGGTTAGCTGTGTGTTCTCCCGAAAAACCGTAAACGGAACTAGTCCTTCATGACTACGGAAATCCGTTGGCTGTGGGGAAAATTTTGTACAAACTCTGCAGAGTCATATATTCCTTGAAACATCTATTCCATGTCCAAATTCGTATTATCTTGTCCTAACAGTATCAGTTTGATGACAGAGACTCCGGTGAATCGCATGAGTGCTAAGTCCGGTTAAATGATTATTCCCGTGGATGGACTAACCCATTTATTCTCATGAATTAAATGTTTATTATGAGTATTATTTACTTATGAATAAAAGCCCTTTCTGCGATGTCGCTCAGACGTCCGACTGTGGCATTGTTGTATTTTACTTTCTTTTCAAGCCCTTTATGTGGTGTCGCTAAGACGCCCGACTGTGGCATTTCTTTTAAAGCCCTTTATGTGGTGTCGCTAAGACACCCGACTGTGGCATTTCTTTTAAAGCTCTTTCTGTGATGTCGCCCCGACGTCCGATTGTAGCATTTCTTTTAAAGCCCTTTATGTGGTGTCGCTAAGACGCCCGACTATGGCATCATCTCCTTATATTTATTTGTCCACCTTTCGAGGCGTCGCTTCAGACACCCGATCGGTCTTCATTTATGTTTTGTGGGATTTCAGGCGGACTACCGCCGTTTCCCTTTTACTTACCTTGTTATGCTAATTTTTGAATATGCATTGGTGAATTAATCATGACGCATTCATGCATGCATTTGTTATATCTTACGTCCGAACTGTCTTGCGAGTACTTTCAAAGTACTCACTGGCTTGTTGATTTGGCCAGATGCAGACGAAGGCGATCTCATGTATGAAGAATTTGATAGCGAGTCCGACACCTAGAGGAGTCCCAGTCAGTCTCGTGCGACCCTGGATTTGGTCACTGTATTATATCCGCTTCCGCAACCAAATAAATTCATCGAGCCTCACCTTGACGCTCGATGAGATGACAGTTTTAGAGACTTGTATCTCTCTCCCCGCTGTGTTTTTCCACCACCGCCCTATCCTCGAGTCAGTAGTATGCCTCCACACCATTGTGTCATGTATGCCAATATGTATATTTATTGGCGTGCTTGTAATAATTTGGTTGAGCAACCGTAGTTCGACCCTGTAATATATTTTATGCTACTGGCTTATTGTATCAAGAATTTGTCTACCAGTAAGGAGGATTTCTCTCATACTGGACTCAAAAGATTGGTTTCTCAATAAATATTTTTATTGGAAAACCGGTCGTGACAGGCTTGGTACCAGAGCCAGGCTGACTGTAGGAAGCCACTAGGTGCGATCGCTAATTGGTTATTAGCATGATAGAGCTAATTTATATTTTTGCAATTGTAGTCATTTTTTGTCAGTCAGCATAAATTTATGATCTGACCATGCAGAATTTTTGCCTACTTTTGTAGATGGCCGACAACAGCTGTGAGTCTCAGACCTTCGCCAACGTGCCCGATGGGTTCGTCAAGCTTCTTTCCTTCATCGTTCAGGTCGCGATGGGGCCATCTGTGCGCCCAGTCTTCACACTCTGCCAGCATCGAGTCAACGACAGTCTAACCATGCACCAGGCCGCGGTGCAGTTCAAGGGAGGGCATGGCGAGTTACGCCGCTTCCGGTTCTTGGGAAGAGCCATGCCTACGGAGAGGCATGCTATGCAGATGGCAGCCCGTGAGGCGATAGCTCGTCTCAGGGATGTCCTCCCCGTGATGAAGACTCGTCGTTATCGTTATCTTCCGTGCCATGTGCCTTACACTTGTCACTACGCATACTCCTGCCCCAGAGGAGAACGAGACGAGGCTTTTTGAGATGCTCATTGAGTATCTCCGGGCCCTGGAGGCAGCCTTCGACAACCTGGCGGACGACTTCGTGGATGCCCGCATGGACTCAGTTCATGGCTGTGCTGCCAACAGGAGGGAGCTCCTACCCATCGCACCGCCACTGACTTTGGTCTCGTCCTCAGCATCTTATACGCCTACTCGTCGCCTACCTTCTACCAAAGCATTCAACCAAGTCATTGCACCCACTCCAGCGCGCACTGCACCACCCTTCGCGCCCACTCCTGTACGTGTTGCTCCGCCCCTGGCAACCGCTCCGTCCACTCTGCGCAACACTACACGTATGGAGCCTATTAGCGAGGAGGAAATCGAGTCCCCAACCTCGCTACGCCTCGCCCTCGGCAGGGCAAAGGAGGTCGTCAACATCTCTGCCTGAGTACGCTTAGCTGCCATGTAATGTACCGCTTTGTAAGATATGTACATAGGTTGTGAGAAGTAGCCTGTTTGCGCATCATGTAGGATCTGGAGAAGTGCACTAGCCTAAATAACATGTCAGGATTATGTATGCATATCCTGAGTGATGTATTGTATAATTACCGCACGCGTGTAAGATATGTAATGAGCAGTCCTTCTCCGTGCGCAAGTCAATTTGTTTTTCTTAAGTAAGCTTGGTTATTTAATTGTATTTGCCAGCTTTATGCATTTATGGATTTGTTTTTGTGACTCTTTCCGCTTTTCTTATGGGTTTTACAAATATATCCCCAGAGTGAAAAATGTCTCGTCCTTGGACTCGCTCCATGCCAATTCCACCAGAGGAAAATTATGATACACAACCCAGCAACGAGTTCACTCAGGGACAATCAAGCCAACAGGACAGTGAAACGGCACTTTCCCAAATGTGCCGCCTTTATGAACAGAGTCAGCAACAACATCGTGAAATGATGAACCAAGTCATCAACATGGGAAATCACCATGGACAGTATCAGCAGCATTCCAAGTTATCTGAGCTACAGAAGACACGTCCCCAAACATTTTCTCATACTGACAAGCCTCTTGAGGCCGAGGATTGGCTTCGAGATATGGAGAGAAAATTAATTATAGCAAAATGTTCAGACCCCGAAAAGGTATTGTATGCTCCGCACTATCTCACAGGAGCAGCCGCATCGTGGTGGGAGAATTTTCTGCACATGCATCCCAACGAAAATGACATAACATGGGAAGATTTCAAGGAAGGTTTCCGTGGTGCACACATTCCTAAGAGTATTATGAAAATCAAGAAGAGAGAGTTCGATGACCTCAAACAAAGGAACATGACAGTGTCAGATTACAACAGTCAATTTACTCTATTGTCCCGCTACGCCAATGAAGAGCGTATGACTGAAATCAAGAAGATGGAGAAATTCCTTGACGGTCTGGCGCCCGCGCTTAAATGCCAACTGGTCGTGCACACTTTTCCTGATTTTAAAACACTGGTGGACAAAGCAATTACTCTGGAAAATGAGAGACGCAGTCTGGAAGATATCCGCAAGCGAAAAAGGGACCAGACTAACCATGCTCGCAATCACCGAAGCAGGACAGATTTTCAAAAGGGTGGGACACACAAATCCTCATCCAATGTCTCACGCCCAATCAAGAATTTTCATGCAAGGGACAAGGAATTCACCTATCGCCCCGGCGTTACTTGTTACGCTTGTGGAGAAGAAGGGCACTATGCCAAACAATGCCCCAAGCCAAGGAACTCAACCCCAAAGCCGAACAACGGCGGCAACAATTCCGCGCCCAAGCGAAACAATTTCAATCCCAACAATAACCACAGGAAGGGTCATCTGAATCACGTAACCAAAGAGGAGGCACAAAATGCTCCGGATATCGTACTCGATACGTTTCCTGTCAACACAATACCTGCAATGGTTTTGTTTGATTCTGGAGCTTCTCACTCTTTCATTTCGAAAATTTTTGCTTTGCAAAATAATTTTTCGATGCTTCCTTTGGAGAAATCCATGATCATCAAGTCCCCTGGGATTCAGCAAGTTACTCAGAATTACTGTCAGAATGTGGTCATTGAGTTCAAAGGATTGGAGTTTCACGCAAATCTTATTGTGTTGAAAAATAAAGGACTGGATGTCATCCTAGGGATGGATTGGCTAACCACCAACAAGGGGTTTATCGACTGTTTCAACATGACCGTAATTCTCACACACCACCAAGGGAAGACCATAAGAGTATCAGCCAAGGAAGGAAAAATACCCCGGCAACCGAGATTAAATAAGGTGGACGTTTCTGAGCTAAACAAGGTTCCAGTAGTGTGTGAATTTCCAGATGTATTCTCTGAAGAGCTACCAGGCATGCCACCAGACCGAGAAATAGAATTCCGCATTGAGCTAGCACCAGGAACCACCCCCATATACAAGAAACCATACAGAATGGCACCATCCGAGTTGATCGAGTTGAAGAAACAAATAAAGGAATTACTGGACAAAGGATACATTCGAGCCAGCTCCTCACCTTGGGGATCACCAATTTTATTTGCCAAAAAGAAGGATGGAACGCTGAGATTGTGTATTGACTATCGAGCACTTAACATGGTCACAGTCAAAAACAAATACCCGATGCCAAGGATAAACGATTTGTTTGATCAACTCGCTCAGGCCAAGGTATTCTCAAAAATTGACTTAAGGTCAGGATACCATCAATTGAAGGTACGAGCGGAAGATATCCCCAAAACAGCCTTCACCTCCAGATATGGACTGTACGAGTTCACAGTGATGCCATTTGGATTAACTAACGCCCCAGCATATTTTGTTCACCTCATGAACAAAGTATTTATGAAGTTTATGGACAAGTTCGTCGTGGTATTCATCGACGATATTCTGGTATACTCCAAGACACCAGAAGAGCACGCAGAACATCTCAGGATTGTGCTAGGAGAGCTCAGAAAACACCAATTGTATGCCAAGTTCAGCAAGTGCGAATTTTGGCTAAGACAAGTAGGCTTTCTAGGCCACGTACTGACCCAAGACGGTATCGCAGTGGACCCAGAGAAAGTCAAGGCCGTACTTGGCTGGAAGTCACCAGCCAGCGTAACAGACATACGGAGTTTCTTAGGAATGGCAGGATATTACCGCAGATTTATTGAAGGATTTTCCACCATAGCCAAGCCTATGACGCAGTTACTCAAGAAAGATAAGAAGTTTGAATGGACAGAAGCCTGCGAGAAAAGTTTCCAAGAACTAAAACGGAAGTTAACGACAGCACCGGTATTAATTGTCCCCGACATACACAAGAATTTTGAAGTTTATTGTGACGCGTCCAGAAAGGGTCTCGGATGCGTGTTGATGCAGGAAGGCAAGGTTGTCGCCTACGCTTCAAGACAACTTCGCAAGCATGAGGAAAATTATCCCACTCATGACTTAGAAATGGCAGCAGTTATTCATGCACTCAAGGAATGGAGGCATTTCTTACTTGGGAATCGATGTGAAATATATACGGATCACAAAAGTCTCAAATATGTTTTCACACAGCCAGAACTAAACTTACGGCAACGATGCTGGTTGGAATTGGTAAAGGATTATGATGTTGGTATCCATTACCATCCAGGAAAAGCAAATGTAGTGGCCGATGCTCTTAGTCGGAACCCCAGCTCCGACGAAAACAATCTGCGCAGCTTGAGGCCCGAATTCCAACAAGAATTTGCCAAGCTCAACAGCAGAAGGCACCATATCAAACTTGGAAATACAACCCGACCTTGTGGAGAAAATCAAAGAAGCTCAGCCCGGTCACACCAGCATCGAAGGCATCAAAAGAAAGTTGATTATGAGCAAGGCCTCGGAATTCGTCATAGACAATGAAGGAATATTATGGTACGGAGAAAGGCTATGCGTGCCTAACATAGAAGACCTTAAATAGCAAATTTTAGCTGAAGCACACACCACTCCATATTCAATCCACCCTGGAGGAACCAAGATGTATAAAGATATTCAGGAAAGATTTTGGTGGCACGGTATGAAGAGGGACATAGCCACCTTCATTGCATGTTGCGACTCATGTCAACGCATAAAAGCTGAGCATCAGAGACCAGCCGGACTACTGCAACCGAACAAAATACCTGAGTGGAAATGGGATGAAATAGGGATGGATTTCATTGTCGGACTACCTCGGTCACGACACGGGAATGATGCCATATGGGTCATCACCGACAGGTTAACCAAAGTGGCACACTTTATTCCAATAAAGACGACCCACACCACTCAGAGGCTTGCCAGGATTTATCTTTCCCGCATAGTTTGTCTGCACGGTGTCCCGAAGACTATAATATCCGACAGAGGCACTCAGTTCGTCTCAAGATTTTGGGAGCATTTACAACAGGCTCTGGGAACCCAACTAGCCTTCAGTACCGCATACCACCCACAAACTGATGGACAAACAGAACGCGTAAACCAGGTTTTAGAAGACATGCTGAGAGCATGTGTCCTCACATATGGAACCAGTTGGGAAGAAAGCCTGCCATACGCCGAGTTCGCGTACAACAATAGCTACCAGGCCAGCCTACAAATGGCACCATTTGAGGCTTTATACGGACCAAGATGTCGTACCCCGTTAAATTGGTCAGAGACCGGAGACAGCCGCATCTTCGGACCAGACATGCTCAGAGAAGCCGAGGAAAAGGTCAAGCTAATCAGAGACCGACTTAAGACCGCTCAAAGTCGACAGAAGAGTTATTATGATCAGAAACATCGTAGGGTCAGCTTCGAACCCGGTGAGTTCGTATACCTGAGAGTATCCCCTATGAGAGGACTGCAACGGTTTAAGATTAAAGGAAAGTTAGCACCAAGATTCATTGGAACATTCTGCATAGTGGCACGAAGAGGCACTGTAGCCTACCAGCTAGACTTACCCGAAGACTTGTCCGACATTCACGACGTGTTCCACGTCTCTCAATTAAGGAAGTGCGTAAGCAAACCAGAGAAACAAGTATCCCATGAAAACATTGACGTGCAGCCAGACCTCACTTATCAGGAACGTCCCGTAAGAATATTAGAGGAGTCTAAAAGGAGGACCCGACAGAAGACCATCAAGTTTTTCAAAGTCCAGTGGAGCAATCACACCGACAGTGAAGCAACTTGGGAAAGAGAGGATTTTCTTCGGACAGAGCATCCACACTTATTTGAGGAACAGTTGAAATTCGGGGACGAGATTTTTCCTAAGGGGGTAGGTGTTGTGACACTCCAAAATTTTTATTTTTGGTTTTCAGCAAAACCTTGTGGTCTTTGAAAAGAGGCCATTTAATTTTTTCTTCCAGAAAACCTTCCTCTTAAAAACTTCCTTTGCTTTGGCAAGGATTTTATTTTTTTCAAACTTTGGTGTTTGATCTTTTGAAACTTCTTCTTTGTTGGTTCCCTCTCAAATTTATTTTGGGAGTTTAATCTTTTTCTTTTAAAAAGAAACTCTATGAAAAACTTGGGATTTTCATATCTTGAAAACCACCCATGACTTTGCATTTTGCCCATGTGGTAAAACCCCTCCAAAACCTCCCCTCCTCCTTGTGATCAACCTAAGTTCTCTGTCCCAACTAATCCAAGCAAGTTTTGGATTCTATTCTAATTTTCTTTTCACTCAAATCATTTCTGAAAATTATTTGGAGCCTGAGTGATTTTCAAAGCAAGTACCCTTTTGCATTTGAGTTTTGACCTCAAACCAACTCTCCTGGATAGTCCTTTGTACCCACAACCCAGAACCATCTTGATCCACTCCTTCTCTTTTCAAATTTTTCAAAATTCAGTCTCTGCAAGTTTGGACCAGATTTGCCAAATTTGGTGAAATTCATATCTACACTTCTCCAAAAATTTCACCAAAAATCAGGCAGCCTGCTGGAGCAATGAGAAGCCACTCCACCAAAAATCAGCTCAAGGAAAAATCACCAGTGGCCAAATTCATTCTGTCGAACACCTTGGATGCACTGTTGCTGTTCAAAATTCAGAAAGATTCAGAGTTCAGTGTCGATCTTCGACAGAGGTTCAGTCACATGCCCACAGTGCCCTTGGCACGTTCCTCGCCGCCTCTTCCTCCTGTCTGGAGCATTCCGCACGCGCGCTTGGCGTCTTCCCGACGTCGGTGGCGCCCCTAGCCGCCCGCGCCGGCGTGTCTTGCGGCGGCCGAGACCCCGTTACAGCCGACAGGGGACAAGAACGACGGCTCAACGCCGTTCCGCGCCGCCCATCGCCCCTCTGCTCTCCGCGTGGCCTCATGCGTGCCAGTGCACGCCCGTGGCACCACCACCGTGGCCGGCAAGCACGGGACGCGCTCCCTGCCGCCGACGGGCCCGCGCCGCCCCGTTCTGTCGAACTCACCCCCAAAGCACCAAACTCCAGCTCAATTAGCACCAAAACGGAACCGTGGACCTCCACGATGACGCCCAACGTCCTAATTACCCCGACCAAGCCCTGCGCCGCCGTAATCGTCACCGGAGACCCCCGTTCACGGAAACCGCCTCGGGCCGCCTATATAAAGGGCCCCCGAGCTCACCCTCGTGCACGCATCATCACCACTCCTCACCAACGCCCCGCCAGGCCACTAGGAGGACCTCGAGGAGGTCTCCTCCCCCAACTCCGGCCGCCCCGATCCGCCTCGGCCTCCACCACGATTCGCTCCGGTGAGGCCATCTCCGGCGCTCTAACCTCGTCAATTACTCCCTCTAGCTACCAGGAGCCTAACCCCCTCCTCAATTTGATCTCTGCAGCCCTCTCCGACGAGTCCCTCGACCACCCGAGCCGCCGTCCGCCGGAGCAAAGCTCGCCGTCAACGTGGTACTCGCCGGCGACCACCACCACCACCAACCGACGCGGAAGGGTGCCCTGAACACGGAGGTACCCTCCGATCCCCCTGCCTCGCCGTGGATCGCCGCCGGCGACCACCGCGGCTCTCGGGCCCCGACGAGCTTCGTTCCCCCCTCATTTGAAAGTTTAAACCTGACAAGTGGGACCCCACCGTCAGCCTCTCTGCCCTCTCTATGGAATCGTTTTCTGGAAGCGCCTTCGGGCAAAATGCGCTTTCCCCTCTGGGCTGGCGTATTCAACACTGGAACTTTTCTGTTTTTATAAGCTAGACCCTGGGAACTTTCTGTTTCATTACAGATGAGTCCCTGGACAAAAACCTTCATAACTTTTAAACAGAAAGGTATTTTTGATTGATTCTTTTTCTGTTCTCTTTAAAATTTTGTCTAGTTTTTTATCAGATTTATTTGAGAAATATTTGGAATACTTTTTGTGCACCCCTTGGTATTTACGATAGCGCATATATTTTCTTTATACCGTAGATACCGAAGGAGGTGACGGAGCCGCGAACTTCACCGAGCTAGGCTCCGACTACTCTGAACCAGGCAAGCATGTTTGAACTTTTGATATGATGAGTGTCTTGGCATGTTTTGCATTTAGTTAGTTTCATGGCATGTTGATGAGCATATCGATGAACGTTATTTTATGAAATGTTGAGGTAAGTGAGTTCGATGATCCATAAGTGGATGGATGTGAGTATGAATGGCCATGTGTTGGCATGAGGATGGGTAAGATGGCAGTGTCGTAGCATGCCAGTCTTTTGCCAGACTATGTGACTTCAGTGTCAAACCGTATCAGTCCAGTTCCTCTCATTTCCTTCCCTGTACTACCACATGTTTTCCGCAAGGAATATGGTTTAGTAAGTTGCAAACCGCTTTCCTGGTACACTCCAAAAGGAGAGGCCGTGATGATGGTTCCATGGCCCTGGATTAAAGCCAGTCATCCGGTCAGGGGGCATGGGTGTTTCCGGTTGGGACCGAGAGGGGGGCACCCCTTAGAGTGCGCGTATATAAATTTGATCCCATGCTATTCGAGATTGTGATCTCCCCGTCTCAAAAGTTTTTCTTGGACGGTGTCTAGGGTGATTCCTAGCATCGAGAGGTAGGATGGGTGTGTACTGGTAAGCTATGTGTTCTCCCGAAAAACCGTAAACGGAACTAGTCCTTCGTGACTACGAAAATCCGTTGGCTGTGGGAAAATTTTTGTACAAACTCTGCAGAGTCATATATTCCTTGAATCATCTATTCCATGTCCAAATTCGTATTATCTTGTCCTAACAGTATTAGTTTGATGACAGAGACTCCGGTGAATCGCATAAGTGCTAAGTCCGGTTAAATGATTATTCCCGTGGATGGACTAACCCATTTATTCTCATGAATTAAATGTTTATTATGAGTATTATTTACTTATGAATAAAAGCCCTTTCTGCGATGTCGCTCAGACGTCCGACTGTGGCATTGTTGTATTTTACTTTCTTTTCAAGCCCTTTATGTGGTGTCGCTAAGACGCCCGACTGTGGCATTTCTTTTAAAGCCCTTTTTGTGGTGTCGCTAAGACGCCCGACTGTGGCATTTCTTTTAAAGCTCTTTCTGTGATGTCGCCCCGACGTCCGATTGTAGCATTTCTTTTAAAGCCCTTTATGTGGTGTCGCTAAGACGCCCGACTGTGGCATCATCTCCTTATATTTATTTGTCCACCTTTCGAGGCGTCGCTTCAGACACCCGATCGGTCTTCATTTATGTTTTGTGGGATTTCAAGCGGACTACCGCCGTTTCCCTTTTACTTACCTTGTTATGCTAATTTTTGAATATGCATTGGTGAATTAATCATGACGCATTCATGCATGCATTTGTTATATCTTACGCCCGAACTGTCTTGCGAGTACTTTCAAAGTACTCACTGGCTTGTTGATTTGGCCAGATGCTGACGAAGGCGATCTCATGGATGAAGAATTTGATAGCGAGTCCGACACCTAGAGGAGTCCCAGTCAGTCTCGTGCGACCCTGGATTTGGTCACTGTATTATATCCGCTTCCGCTACCAAATAAATTCATCGAGCCTCACCTCGACGCTCGATGAGATGACAGTTTTAGAGACTTGTATCTCTCTCCCCGCTGTGTTTTTCCACCACCGCCCTATCCTCGAGTCAGTAGTATGCCTCCACACCACTGTGTCATGTCCGCCAATATGTATATTTATTGGCGTGCTTGTAATAATTTGGTTGAGCAACCGTAGTTCGACCCTGTAATATATTTTATGCTATTGGCTTATTGTATCAAGAATTTGTCTACCAGTAAGGAGGATTTCTCTCATACTGGACTCAAAAGATTGGTTTCTCAATAAATATTTTTATTGGAAAACTGGTCGTGACAGTGGCGGCGGAACCGGCTACGAGAGGAAGGGGGAGGGGGCGAGGTCGAGGTCGTCGTGGCGCTCGGGGGAGAGGAGGACGGGGTGGCGCATCGGCCTCGCCTCCGCCAACGATGCCTCCCCCGACGGAGCACCACGTCGGGGACAAGCCCCGCGAGTTCTTCATCAGGCTCCGCCGGCCACCGCGTCACCGCCTCTGTCTCCCTACTGCCTTTGCTCGGGAGATGGAACTCGATCCACCCAAACCCTCTGGTTGCACATGAAGGGCTGCGGGAACGGTGACACGTGGGTCGACGTCGACTTCCCTGCCCCTCACGTCATGTACCTCCGCCGTTGATGGAAGACGTTCACACACAACCACAGCCTGACGGCAGGGCTTGTCCTCTACTTCAAGTTAACGGAGGGCAGCCTGCTTTCTATCAAGGTCTTTGGAGACCTCGGAACTCGCTTGAAGTGCTGCGTGGAGAGCTCCTCCGATGATGAAGATTCCTCCTCAAGCGGGAGCGACGAGGAGGACAGTGACAGCGACGGCGAGGGAGTCGAGCGGCAGGATGCCGACTCTGACTTCGACTAACCGCGCCGCCCCTCCCTCGGCCACGCGCCTTGCCGAGGGCCATGCTCGCCAAGATCTCCATTGGGGTGCTCCCCGTTGTCTCCTTGGGCGGCTGGCGTAGGAGGGCCGGAGAGGGCGAAGAAGGCGGGTGGCGGCTGTCAAGTCGGAGTACGCGGGCACCGATGCTTTCGTCGCGTATTGCCGGCCCGCTGCCTCATCTTCTAGCTCCCCTCCCGGCACCGGGACGTTCTCTTGGCGCCTTCTGCTCCTCGCACCTCACCTAGGCGCTCTTTTCTCCCTCCTTCCCTCTTGTTCCACCTTCTGAGGAGAGGGACAAGAAAGGGATTACGGGCATCTTATCTTTTTTTAGTTCGTAAGCCTGCGGGCACTTGTTTATTTTAAGACTTGTTATCCCCTTGCTCATGTTTTTAATTCCATATGAACTGTACCTGTATGGGATGTTTTTAATGAAAAAGGGTGTTTTCCGGGTTCTTTGTGCGTGAACGAGGCCCATGCCAAGGATGAATCCTTGTTATTTTTAATATAAACATGTCACCCGGCATCAGGCCTTGCCGTCTCCCCACTTCGGTCGACCATTCTCGCGCTCTTGGCGGAGGCAGGGCGAAGTAGAGTTAGGCCCCTCGTTCATCTCCTCGCCACCGTGACTACTACCAAATTCCGACCCAGGAGGTAAATCTTGGGTACAAGAAACGGGGGGCACGGTGGTTTCAAGGACATAAACAAGGTTTCACATGTCCCAGTTCTGTATGGAAACACATAATAGGGGGATGAAAGACTTATCTGAATCCGTAGCCCCTGGCAACCTTGGCCTGCCGTGGTTGGATCCTTGTATCTTTAGCCCTCGGCAGTCTTGGCTTGCCAAGGCCGGAGCGCCAGTTCATTCTCTTTTCCCCAAGCGTCTTAGCAAAAGTGTCCGCATGCCCTGTGATCCAAAGAGAACAGAAAGACGCACAATCAACCTCTAGGCTAGGGGTTAGTCGCCGCTAATCACTATCAACCCTAACCGAAGGAAAGACTTGACCTAGCATGCATGCTATAACTTAGGGTGCTAGCGCTTCGTTTATTTATGCTCAGTGTCTACGCCTGGCTTTGTACAGAGGGTTACATGCCTTGCCGGCAAGGCTCGTACAAAAGGTGGTTCGCTGGGAGGCCCGGCAACCGCGCCTTATGGGTAAAACTTGCGAAGATGTTCGATGTTCCAGGAATTGCTTACTAGGATAGCATCTTCAGTCTCCAGGCGGACTACGCCGGGCCTGGTGACTCGTATTACCCGATAAGGGCCTTCCCACTTTGGCGTCAACTTGTTGGAATTCTTGGCCGACTAAATGCGCCGAAGAACAAGGTCACCTTCCTCAAAGCTTCGGGCATAGACCTTGCGGCTATGGTAGCGGCGCAAGGCTTGCTGGTAGCGTGCTGCTCTCACACCCGCCTGAAGACGATCTTCCTCAAGGAGCATTGTGTCATCTTGCCGCAATCGCTCTTGCTCAAGCTCGTCATAAGCGAGCACTTGAGGTGACTCGTATATGACTTCCGTGGGGAGAACTGCTTCTGCCCCATATACCAGGGCAAAGGGTGTCTGGATGGTGGCTCGATTTGGCATCGTCCTGATCGACCAAAGAACCATCGGCAACTCATCAATCCAGTGCCTTCCACTTTTGTGCAGCTTGTCAAAAGTCTTTGTTCTTAGGCCTCGCAGTACTTCAACATTGGCCCTCTCCGCCTGGCCGTTGCTCTGTGGGTGTGCCACGGAAGCACAACAAACCTTGCTTCGGAGGTCTTGGGTGTACTAAATGAAGGCGTGGCTTGTGAACTGCGTGCCATTGTCGGTGATGACTTTGTTTGGCACACCAAAACATCAGACTAGTCCATTGAAGAACTTGATGGCTGACTGTGTTGTCACCTTCCTTACTACTTCCACTTCCGGCCACTTTGTGAACTTGTTGATTGCATTGTACAAGTACTCAAAGCCCCCGACAGGACGGGGGAAGGGGCCCAGTATGTCGAGCCCCCAGACCGAAAATGGCCAGGAGAGAGGAATTGTTTGAAGGGCTTGAGCTGGTTGATGAAGCTTCTTTGAATGGAACTGGCATGCTTCACACCTAGTTACTAGTGCCGTTGCATCCTGGAGGGCAGTGGGCCAGAAGAAGCCTTGCCGGAATGCTTTGCCGGCAAGGGCCCTTGACCCTATGAAGGAGCCACATATGCCTCCATGTATCTCTGGCAACAGCTCCAGTCCTTCCTCCCGGGGGATGCACTTCAATTTCACACCGTTCGATCTTTTTTTGTACAGGACGTCATCGATGAACTGGTACAAGGCAGACTGACGGGCTACTTTTTCCGTTTCTTCCTGCTCTTCAGGAAGTTCCCCTATCTGGAGGAAATGAACGGTATGTTGTGCCCATGCTGGAGCCTGCGGCTCGACGGCAAGGACCAAAGGCATTTCTTCCGGCATGGGGGCGGCCGTCTCTATGGCCAGGGCTTGGCGCCCTGCCAGAGCTAGCTGCCCCTTGGCAGGCTCGGAATCCACGGCAATACTCTTGCAGGTGGCCCCTGGGGGCTCGACGGGAAAGTACTTGCCGGGGCCTGATTTCCTCCGCTTGTTCCGCTCCGTTGATGGTTCGACGGATGGTTGAGTTAGCCGAAGCAAAAAGGTACCTGGTTCCACAGGTAGCTTGAATGCAGCGTGCTTTGACAGGTAGTCAGCGATGTTGTTCTCTACTCGGGGAACGAGCTCCGCTT
Source organism: Triticum aestivum (assembly GCF_018294505.1). Taxonomy (NCBI): domain Eukaryota; kingdom Viridiplantae; phylum Streptophyta; class Magnoliopsida; order Poales; family Poaceae; genus Triticum; species Triticum aestivum. The sequence continues at coordinate 259,885,224 of NC_057803.1, read as the reverse complement.
GAATACCGTCAAAGCGCTCCTCTAGCTTCCTCACCTCATCTACGTAGGCCCCCATCAACGAACTATGGTAATCTTTGTTGACCTGTCTGACGACAAGCTGCGAATCACCCTTGATGATGAGCTTCTTCACCCCGAGGTCCGCCGCGATCCTGAGACCGGCGAGGAGCCCCTCGTACTCAGCAGTGTTGTTTGTGGACATCTCCTTGGGAAAGTGCATCTGGATCACATACTTGAGGTGCTCTCCGATGGGTGCGACAAGCAGCACACCGGCACCGGCGCCTTGCAGCGAGAAAGCCCCGTCAAAGTACATGATCCAGTCGCGACTTGCCTCCTTGCCGGGGAGAGCGGTCTCCTGGATTTCCTCGTCGAGCATTTAGGTCCATTCTGCAATGAACTCCGCCAAGACTCTACTCTGGATTGTCGAACTACTTTCAAACTTCAACCCAAAGCTTGACAACTCCAAGGCCCACTCCACAATCCTTTCGGTCGCATCTGGGTTTTGCAGTATCCATTGCAATAGGAGGCGGGTGATGACAGTAATCTCATGGGCTTGGAAGTAATGACGCAGCTTCCTCGAGGCCATAAGGAGGCCGAAGAGCAATTTCTGCACACCGGAGTACCTTGACCTGGCCCCCTGCAAGAGGGAGCTGACAAAGTAAACTGGGTGCTGCATCATCTTCTTCTTCTGCACCACTTCACTTGGCTACGCGGGCCATACCCCGATGGCGTCGGATTCTGCCGGGGGCCTTGCCTTGCTAGCACCAGGCCTGCCAGGGGAATCCCTGACTTGCCATCCGCCGGTCCTGCTGTGGCTACTGCCTCTTCGTCGACCTCTCTCTGTGCCAATAGTGCGGCGCTGACCACTTGATTCGTTGCCACCAGATACAGCAGCAACGACTCTTGTGGTTTAGGCGCAACCAGTATTGGTGTAGAGGAAAGGTATTTCTTCAGATCATACAACGCTGCCTCGGCCTCTGGGGTCCACTCCATTGGGCCTGCCTTCTTCAAGATTGTGAAAAAGGGAAGGGCACGTTCAGCGGAGATGGAGATGAACCGGCTCATGGCGGCAACGCAGCCAGTGAGCTCGCGCACATCCTTGATCCACTTGGGTGCCTCAATCTGCTCAATAGCCTTGATCTTGTCTGGGTTTGCCTTGATCCCACATTGCGACACAAAGAACCCGAGAAGTTTTCCTGACGGGACACCAAAGACACACTTCTCAGAGTTCAACTTGAGGTTGATCTTGCGTAGGTTGGCAGACGTCTCTCCTAGGTCTTGTACAAGGGTCGCCTTGCCCTTGGTTTTGACCACTATGTCGTCCATATATGCTTCCATATTTCTATGTAGCTGGGGCTCAAAACTAATCTGGACCGCCCTTGCGAATGTTGAGCCAGCACTCTTCAACCCGAAAGGCATCCGTAGAAAGCAATACGTACCACATGGGGTGATAAAGGCTGTCTTCTCTTCATCTTCTCTTGCCATGAAGATCTGGTGGTAGCCTGAGTAGGCGTCGAGGAATGATAACATATCACACCCGACCGTGGAGACAACAATCTGGTCGATGTGCGGCAACGGGAAGGGATCCTTAGGACAAGCCTTATTGACATCCGTGTAGTCAATACACAGCCTCCACTTCCCATTTGCCTTGCGCACCACCACCAGATTGGCCAACCACGTAGGATGGAGCACTCCTCTCACCAAACCTGCCGCTTCCAATTTCTTGATCTCCTTTGTGATGAACTCCTATGGTTCCAAAGCTTGCTTCCTGACCTTCTGCTTGACGGGTCGCGCATGGGGACAGACAACAAGGTGGTGCTCAATCACTTTCCTGGGAACGCCGGGGATGTCAGATGCTTTCCACGCAAACACATCGACATTCCCCCGCAGGAAAGTGACGAGCGCGCTTTCCCATTTGCCGTTGAGGGTGGAGCTTATGGTGAAAGCCTGTCCCATGCCATCCTTCTTGACGGACACCCTCTTGGTCTCTGGTGGTGCAGCTCTGGATTTCTTGCTCCCGAACACGTCCTCGACGGTAGCACAACACTCTGAAGAGGTGCGCTTGCCGGAGTGGGTGCGAGAGGTCTTGCCGGTCTTCTTCTTCCCTCCTTGGGCCTCAACGGCAGGAGCAGGTGCCTTGGAGGCAACTCCTGCAACTGCTTCTCGATAGAGTCGGTCAGCACAGATCAGCGCATCCTTCTTGTCGGAAGGGACGGTGATGATGGTCATCGGCCCAAACATCTTTAGTGTATTGTAGGCGTAGTGCACCGCCGCCATGAACTTGGCTAGTGCCGGGCGGCCGAGGATCCTGTTATAGGGCAAGGGGATTTCAGCCACATCGAAGACGATCCTCTCCATCCTGTAGTTAAACTCACCTCCAAACGTCACGGGCAATGTGACCTTCCCCTTCGGCTGGCTCCTTCTCGGGCTGACCCCTTGAAACGTACCTGTTTCCTCAAGGTCTCCATCAGGAATTTGTAGTCTTTTGATCACGACGGGCGAGATCAAGTTCAGGTCGGCCCCGCCGTCAACCAGCATCTTATTCACCTTGAGGTTGCGTATCATTGGTGAGACCAACAACGGCAAACACCCGACCGCAGTCGTGTGATCAGGATGGTCCTCGTCGTCAAAGATGAGGGGCGTGCTGGACCACTTCAGTGGCTTCTGAGCATCGAATGATGGCTCTGCTATTGTAATCTCACGCGCCCACTGCTTGAGCTGGCGGTGAGAAGTGTGCAGCGAGGCGCCACCATCGACGCGGATGGCCTCCGTAGCCTTCTGGAACTCATGCTCACCGGACTCGTCATCCTCGTCACAATCATCGTATTCCTTCTTCTTATCGCGGCCCCGGGCGGGCCTCTCTTGCTGGTTATCCTTGCCGCGGCGACCTCCTTGGCCGCCACACTTCTTGCCGGATCCTTCGGCACCATCCTGAACTTTCTCCTCTTCCCACCCCTCATATTCGGATTTTTTCTTTTTAGCAAGCAGCTCAACTTGTCGGCAGTTCTGGAGGTCGTGGCCCCTGGCGCACCAAAGATGTCGGTGAGAACGACACCTATGGGATCACTGGGATCCCTTCTACGGTCGGCGGGCGTGGGGTCGTGAGAAGAGCAGGTTTAGGAGCAAGCACACGGATCGTTTACCCAGGTTCGGGCCGCGAGGATGCGTAAAACCCTAGTCCCGCTTTGGTGGATGTATTGAGTGTTCTTGAGCTTTCTGAACTACCACGGTGGTCGTCCCGTTCCAAAAAGCCGAATCCCTTTCCTGGTCGCGTCGGGCCTCCTTTTATAGGAAAAAGGGGCTGCCACAGTGGCACACAGGAGGTGGAAAGGCCTACAGTGCACGAGCTTATCGCACGACATTACGGGATAAAGTGCACTAAATGCACTACGTAGGTGTCCATTAGCTTTATCGGGGTCGGGAACAAGGCGTGTCTCGTCCGTCGTCGCTTTGCCTCGCTTCGACACGCACCGAGGCTAGCGATGCATGCAGCGCCATGTAGGCAGGCAAACATCTGAGGTGGCGCGGTGGTAGGGCCTTTAGGAAGATCTGCATGCCGCCACGCAGGTGCATGCTGATTTGTCCTGGAAGCTGCATGTTGTCACGCAGGTGCCTGCCCAGCTAGTTGGGCTGGCTGCTGCATGCGAACTGCAGCGGAGTCTTGGCTGGTGCGAGCCTGGCAGTGGCCCTGCTGACGCCCTCAGCAAGGGTCTTGCTGGGGTGATGTGGAGCATCCTATGGACATCACCATGTTCACCTTCATTGCACCTCAAGCCCCAAGTGGACCTACCAGACAAAAGGTGAACTCGCTCCTCTTCAAGATTTACATGAATATCCATAGGACTAGGTTGCTACCTCACCATGGATCATTGTGCATCACTAGGTACGAGGATGACCACCACCAAGCAGTTGGGGAGCATCCCGGAGGCCAAGGAGAAGGACCCCAAGGCCACAAGGAGGAAGAAGGAGTGCAACAAGATCAACTCTGCACCTCCCAGGCGAACCCATGCCCACGGGCCTCTAAGACCCCGTGAGCACGGACTACATAGGAAGCTGGCACTGGAGCACCCCGTGCGCACAGGCTTGTACCGTGCCCACGGGACCCCTGTGCGCATGGGCCCTACAGGATGGATGGCTGTGATTGTTGTTTCGGCCTCCTCTTCGTCCAACTCGTCCCTCACCTCCAGCCACCTATATATTCTGTTACTAGACCATTTGTTAGGGATAGCAAAGTATATGAGATGATTATGTGAGCTTTGCTCCTTGTACCCACTCCTCTAGGAGATCATGACCTCATAAGGGAGAAGATCCACTTGTGGATATCAAGACCCCACATGTGGGAAGGATCCCCATCATAGAATCATCAAGACCTCTCTCCTCATAGGATTGGGATGAACTAGTATCTTGTATCTTTCCTTTGTTGTTCCTAAATCAGTGTGACCACTTGTATGTTCTTGGATCTAGCATATGTGTGATTGGATCTAGTTAATTGAGTGTTTCCTCTTGTTTTCTCTCTTGTGTTCTTCTTGTTCTTGGGGATTCCCCCTCCAATTCATGAAAGATCCCCACTTAGGGTTCCACCCTACAACATCTTGGTATCATGAGCAAGGTTGATCATGAAATTGGAGCCCCCCTCTTTGTTTTCTAGCCTAGTTTTGTTGATTTTGTCCCAATTTCGAAAAATCCCCACCAAAAATAGCCCAATTTTTTTTGTGATTTGTTGGTTTGATGAGGTTTTGTTGGATTTGATCCATGGATTTGCTTGGTTTCAAGTGAATCTAGCTTTCCTCCACCTTCCACTACATTCCATCCTTCGATTTTGACCTCAGATTCGAGATTACCCACGGATCTGGAGCAGTTTGTGCGCTCACAGAGCACCCCGTGCACATGGGCCATCGGGACCCCGTGCACACGGGCTTCGCAGACGCCGTGCACACGACTCCTCCAGTGCACTTCCGCCGCCGCCCCTTCGTCCTCCACCCTCCCATACGACCCCCATACCCCCAGCTAAACCCCAGCAACAAAATCCATCCATTTGGAGCCTAGATTGAGAAGAAATCCGCCAAACCCGTGTGTCCCAGGTGACCCCGTGCCCACGGTGTGTGTACCATGCGCATGGGACCCCGTGCCCACGGGCTCTAGACCCCGTGCGCACGACCCCCCTACAGCAGTCACGTGCACTTCACTGATTCGGCCATAACTTCCACATCCGGAGTCCAATTTTCGCATAGTTTAGCTCGTTGAGTAGCTATTGACATCACCAATCCACATAGATAGGTTCCATCACCATTTGACTCCATAAAAGTTTTGACATTTTGGCATCTTTGCCTAGGCCCTCCACCATATCATCCGCAAAACCACCATAGCCTTCCGCAACCTAACCATTTTTGCTCCATATAGTTTGTGGTTGTTTGAGTGGTGACTTGAGTCTCCTAAGGTGTTTCGGCTACTTATGGATGGTTGCTTCTTCGTCAACCACCACCACCACTTCCGCATTGCCATCTCCGCTTCCACCATTTGACATTTTCCGCATGAGATTTTGAGTTTGCGGTTTTTACCATTTCCTAACGTGTTTCGGCTACTTGGGGACGGGTCTACATCATCTTGGTATCTACATCAAGACCACTGCCACTCATCATCGCCACGAGGTCGTCATTGACATCGACCACTTCACCATTTTGACAACCTAACCGTAAGCAAGAATGGTAACCTCTATATCACCTTGGTATCGTGGTATCCCATCATTGTACATTCTTGCCTTTACATTGTTAACCCCTTAGCCCATTTTGCATCACTTGCCTATCGAGACTAGCCATTTGAGTATTTCCGGCAACGTCACTTGTGCACATTAGTGATCCGTACCTTCCATTGCATACATACCATATCATATTGGTATCATCTTGACATCATATCATCTCTTGTGTCATAAGATTGTTCTCGCATATACAAAATTGCTATCTTGGTTTGTGCATTTCACATAGTGGCCTTATCAAGAAAAAAAGAGAATAATCTTTTAAACAAGAAGAGAGAAAAGAAGCTTGTAAGCAAGAGCCATAGCATCACCACATTGCATACCATACTACCATATTGATCATCTTGGATCATCGTATGCGAAACACCGGAACATCATACACATAGCATACTTGGGATAGAAACCTCATACATTTTGCTTATTATAGGTTATGCACAAGTGTTGTATCCGCCTATTGAGAAATCATGCTAGCGTCTCTCTTGATTTGTGCAACACGAGCATTTTCCATGGATTCCACATTTTGTGCTCATTCCTTGGTTGCACGACCCCATTTATCTATCCTTGTGTGTGTTTCCGTGTGCCACATATTGCTATTGGTCTACTTATTTTACTTGCGAATTTGTGAATCTTTTCCAACATTATTGACTCTTGCTAACATTTTTTCATCAAATTTTTGTGCCACTATCCTCACCGAGCTCCACCATAAGCCTTACTTGTGTAGGTGTGAGAATTGACAAGATCCGGTACCAATTGTGCTATTTCCTTGTTACATTATTGAGTGATCATTGATCCATCTTCAACATTGGATAAGGTACATTGGTCTAGTTCTTTCCTTTCTTCCACTCACATTTGTTCGAGTCTTGCGATGGATAGACAAGGCATTTCATCTCCGGTCTTCCACGACAACGACGGTGTGAACAACTACATCACCAAGACGCCCATCTTCGGACTACAACGAGCAATGTGAAGCATTGAGCGACTCACCGTTGACATTTACCAACATGAAGCACGGACAAGGGACTACATCAATACCAAGTTGGATGCACAATTGGATGACATCCAACACGTGTGGCCAATTACAAGTCTTCTTCCTCTTCGTCATCTTCACGGCGGAGACGCTCAAGTCGCAAGTCTTCGTTACGGCCACGCGATGCAAGTACAACGCGGCACCATCATCATCTTTGAGGCAACCGCCAAGACCATGAAGAGAGACCTTCGGGACGAGAGTTGGCTTCTCTACCACCCCCATGCACATGGGCCTTGGACCCCCGTGCACACGGGACCCCGTGCCCATGGCCTCCTGCACCCCCATGCGCACGGGCTCTACAGAACAGCACCATCGACCCCAAGGCTGCGGCTTCGACAACAACTTTGGCATCTTCGCCAAGTGACGTCAAGGCATCTTTGCCTTTGGACGTACGCCATCTTCACCTACTTCCCGCGAGTACGCCTACTTCGACATCATCAAGTCCAAGGCGATCACCTATGAGCGAGGGCGACAGTTGCTTCTTCGGAAGCCCCTCAATGGAGATTGTTGAGCATGTGATTTTCCCTTCGACCACGGCGACAAATGATGACTTGAGTGACTTGTGCCACCATATTGAGAGTGAGAGTGACTTCACCAATAGCCCCATATATGACGACTTGCCACAATTCCCATGTGAGGAGAGCCACAACCCCCACCACTTGAGTGAGATGAGTGACCATCATATGTGAGTTTGAGTGCACCTACCTTGAGGGAGTGAGTGAACCACCACATAGAGAGAGTGAGATAGTTGATAGGTCATGTGAGGCCACTTTCAACTCTAACGACTTGACCTCTACCTCTATTGTGTCTTCTCATTTGGCGCTAGGTCCCATTTATGATGATGTGCCGATCCTCGACGACTTCGTCCTTCCTATGGAAAAGATGATGGCCATGGTGGAATATGATGCACCCCCAAATGGTTCCATCATGATGAGGATGACCACGACTCGGTCTTCGACACCTCAGCTACACCACATGAGCGGAGCTCCAAAGGTAACATAGGTAATGGTGTTTCTCTTCTACCACTAGTGGACTATCTTGCAAATGATTGCTTGCATGATGATGATCACCCTATGGATTCATCACATACTATGTCTTGTTTCGATATGCCACCCATTTATGATGAATATGATGATGAGCATGTTGAATTGCCTACTTGTGATGCTATGCTCCATAGGATACCATGTGAAAATTCTATTGGTCACATCATGTTTGAAAATCCTTTGCACTTGTCATATGCTATGAGTGAGATATCCCATATTGCATCATTTCAATCTCAACATAGTAACTATGCTTGCCCCATTAAAATAAATCCTATTTGCACATATGGCATAGATGATGAGATGATGGTCATTGGCTTTTGTTTCTCTTGCGATGATATTGCTATGCTTCCTTTGCAAAATTTGTGCAATTCATCTCATATGCCATGCCATGAAAATTATTGTGTTCCACATGATTACATCCCTTGTGTGCACCACATGCATACCATTCCTCACAATGCTCTAGATATTGGGAATGATGCATTACATCCTTTGAGTCTCCATTATGCTATACATAACAACAAACCTCTCATGATGGATGACATGTTTCTATATCATGCAACTCATTTATTTGAGCATTGGATATTTTGTGCTAACCAACACAAGCACGTGCACATCATGATGGATGATGTGTACATCTACCATGCACACACAATTTTCCCTTTGTTTTTGTTGTGTGTAGGTACTCATGTATACTCGTCAACCACTCAATCCCAAGAGTTGACGAAATGAGCTCTTGAGAGCAACGACGATTTGGGATCCCGTGGATTGTCCTTGCTACCATTCTCTTTGTGCAATGACTACGCGCATCTCTTCTACTCGGGTCTCACAAGGCTATGGGCTATATATCACTTTGCATGCTATGCCTCTTTACATGATTTTGCCATGCAATTATGACCCTTGCTTCCATCTACCCATGATTGATCCTTGTTGCTATTGCCATGTTTATCATGTGCCTCATGCTATTGTTGATTCTTGTGTTGGGAGAGTCATGACGTTCCATTGCTATTTGCCTAGGACTTCTTTCCAATACAATGATGATACCCTCCTCATATCTTGCTATCATGCTTGTGTGCTATGTCATGTGAATTATTCATGCCCACTATTTGTACACATGACATGCTTGCCATGATTCCTTCTAGTATGTTGCATCTTCGCACTACTAGCTTGCACTACTTGATCACTATGATTGACTCGCACATGATGAATAATTGCTCTTTCTATTGTGTTGAGTGCCACTCTATATTCACTACACCCCGCGCGCATTATGCTTGGATTGTCTTGCACTTGCCCCATGTGTTTAGACATCTCATTATTTTTGGCGTTGTGAATGCTTCATATGCATACCATAGACCATTTGTTGAGCGCCTTATGCATGCTTTCTATGAGTTTGAGGTAGATGCTTATTCTCTTGACACCCATATTTGCATCGCTATCTCACATTTACATGCTTGTTTCCATGGTGTCCTTCATTTCGCTCAATTTATGTGCTTTCATGCCATGTCACAATCCTTTGTTACACCATACGCTATGCGTGATGACAACACTTGTTGAGTGAATCACCGCTCGAATGCTTGGTTTTGCTCTAATGCCAACCACATTTGTTTTTCCAAGTGCTTGTTATCTCTGCTCCTTTTGAAGGAATTTCAAGAGGGTGCGACATTGGAGAGTGCTCATTTCAAGCTACAAGAGGATGAATGCTTGGTGATCGTCAACTTATACACGACGATATCATCTCTCTCCCATGGTGATATGGTCTATGATCCAAGGTCGGATCTTTCCCAAGGGGGAGGGGATGATGCGGAGCATCCTATGAACATCACCATGTTCACCTTCATTGCACCTCAAGCCCCAAGTGGACCTACCGGACTTAAGGTGAACTCGCTCCTCTTCAAGATTTACATGAATATCCATAGGACTTGGTTGCTACCTCACCATGGATCATTGTGCATCACTAGGTACGAGGACGACCACCACCAAGCAGTCGGGGAGCATCCCGAAGGCAAGGAGAAGGACACCAAGGCCACAAGGAGGAAGAAGGAGTGCAACAAGATCAACTCTGCACCTCCCAGGCGACCCCGTGCCCACGGGCCTCTAAGAACATGTGCGCACGGACTACGCAGGAAGCTGGCGCTGGAGCACCCCGTGTGCACGGGCTTATACCGTGCCCACGAGACACCCGTGCACACGGGCCCAACTTACCCCGTGAGCACGGGCCCTACAGGATGGACGGCTGTGATTGTTGTTTGGGCCTCCTCTTCATCCATCTCGTCCCTCACCTCCAGCCACCTATATATTCTTTTACTAGACCATTTGTTAGGGATAGCAAAGTATATGAGATGATTATGTGAGCTTTGCTCCTTGTACCCACTCCTCTAGGAGATCATGACCTCCTAAGGAAGAAGATCCACTTGTGGATATCAAGACCCCACATGTGGGAAGGATCCCCATGATACGATCGTCAAGACCTCTCTCCTCATAGGATTTGGATGAACTAGTATCTTGTATCTTTCCTTTTGTTGTTCCTGAATCATTGTGACCTCTTGTATGTTCTTGGATCTAGTATATGTGTGATTGGATCTAGTCAATTGAGTGTTTCCTCTTGTTTTCTCTCTTGTGTTCTTCTTGTTCTTGGGGATTCCCCCTCCAATTCATGAACGATCCCCACTTAGGGTTCCACCCTACAACACGGGGGCACGGCAAGGGTCTTGTCGTGGCGTTGCTGTCATCCCCTGCAAGGGTCTTGCTAGGGGTCTTGTGGATTTCCTCGGCTAGGATCCTGCCGAGGGTCACCGTCTTTTAGTCCTCATCTGAACTCATATATTTATGAGTTTGATGAAGATTTGCATGCCATCACAGAGGTGCCTCCCGAGCCCTGGTTCCAACGCAGTTGGTTAGGTTGGAGCCGGTGGGCACAAGTGTGGTTCACTCTGCTGGCATCGGGCAAGCTGCCCCGGCAAGCCTCTTGCTGGGGCTGCGGGGGGCCACCTCGGCAAGGATCTTGTCGAGGGAGTCCACCTCGCCCTCTTGCCCTCCCGTGCTACCGGTCTTGGCGTCGCCTTGGTCGTCTTGTGCCTTGGCTTCTCTCCGGCTTCCCTCCTCTGCCCTGTTAAGTGTGGCTGCGGCGTGTGGCTCTGACTGCCCGTGCACAAGTGAAGGGGTCAGAAGGAGAGCACACACTTTTGTACACCGACACACCGTAGCCCCCTGTACAACAATGTGAGTGATGAGGCCTTTGAGGTTGTAGAAGGGGCCGATTTCATTAGGATTGCCATCGCGGGTGCCATCAGGCTCCTGGAGCAGACGGACCAGGGTTGAAATTGAGTCCAAGGTCCTTCTTGTTCTTCTTAACTAACTCTTTTGCAAACTGATAGTTGCGCTTAAAGAGATTGTCGTCACGACACCATAACAAAGATGATGGGTGAGCGTTTTCTGGCTATGGCCCTCGGACCATGCACGGATAGAAACCTTGAGCAACGGCTTCGGGCTTGGACTTGGGCTGCAGATTTCGGTACAAAATATCTCCCCATGGATGCTTGATAGCGTTCTTTTCAGCATATTCAGCAGTCACAAATCTGTACTTGCACCATTCTTTGGCCCAGTATCTTCAGATCCATTGGATTCGGGTCTTGCGCTCGCCATAGGTTTCTTCAGGATCTGACTTGTACATTTCAAAGAGATCCGGTGGTAGATCCTTAGTTGTATTCCCATGGCGCTGCATGCCGGCCTTCCTTACAGACTTCACAGTGGCCATTGGATTCAGACTGAATGGCTTCAAGATTGTAAATGGCTTCCACTTGCTGGTCAGACAGGAACTGGCTTTAGGAGAGTTAATGTGACGCTGCAAAACTCTGCAAATGAATGCAGACTATGAGAACCAAGGGATTCCCCCATGGACATGTACCTGTGACAGCATTAAGGTGCGAGGGAAGGGAAAGAGGTCATATGCATTCTCACAAGATTTTGAAGATAAATCAGTTTGAAGACATTGACCTCATAGTGTGAAGACATTCACTTATTTGAAGAGAGTCGGTTCCAGATTTGTATGAATCCATGAATAAGTACAAGTGAGGAATCTAACTAGTTGTGAAGCATAAGTGAATATACTTGGCATGATATGAGATGCAGACATGGACAGATCCAGATATGTAAGTGAAGAAACTACTTTTGGATGAAGTGAATGGATTTGGCAGATCAAAAGGCAGTAAAAAGTAAGTTTTAATTACTGCTTGACGAACTGCTAGACGGGATGCAGAGAGAGGCTGAGCAGTTCAATCTCCTGTGCCCTACTTGGCAACGGAAGACACCTACGGTGGCGGCGGAGAGGAAGAGGTCCGCGGCCGGCATGAGGATGGCGTTGAAGATGTCGCGGCAGCTAAGCGCTTCATCTCCGGCATCGACGCGAGATAGCGGAGGCGCTAGGGTTTTGGTGCGAGGAGAAGAGGTGGAAGTAGAGATAATGACCACGGGGAGGTGTGTATTTATAAGGACAAGGACGACACATCGTTATTACGCAGGTGCCCCTAGCGGCTCACATCTGAAGGACACATGGCATGCATGCAACTCATTGGAAGTTGTTCCCACGCACACCTGGATTGTCGGGTGTTCATTCCAGCTTCTCCCGTATTTAGGCAAAAAGGATATGGCATTAAAAACAGATTTAAACGTTTGTCTCTTTGTCTTCAGCTGACAAGGACTCAGAGAAGACAAATGACAGGTTTCAATAGAATGCATATGATTTGGACAGATAGAGTTTGAGGTAGAAGCATAAAAGAGGTTAGGGTCCGATCACATTCACTTAGTCCAGGAAAAAGTTCAATCATGAAGACATAGCTATAAGTGAACGTTGTAGAGGACAAAACACGTATATATAGCTATGTCTTCATGATACCAGTGTGAAGATAAACATGACACCAAATCTGTCGGGGATATACCCCACGGTGTAATCCGGCAGGATGTATGACCCGGCTAGAGCTTGGTGATTCACTGGTGACCCGCCCGGAGCTTGGCGACTCACGGGTAACCCGCCCGATCTTGGCGACTCATTAGTAACCCGACGGGCAGGTTAGACGGATGACAAGGCCCAAGGCCCAGTAGGCTAGTTTGTATGATGGTGGGCCGACTTAAGAAGGAAGGCGTAAGGAATATTCTCCTACAAAGGAAGCAAGACTAGGACTCCACTTGTAATAGAGTAATCCTAATCCTACTAGGACTAGTCATGTAACCCGCCCCTTCAACATTTATAAGGAGGGGCAGGGCACCCCAAGAGAGGGGAAAATAATCTTAAGGTTAGACACAACTAAAGGGGAGCCGGCTTAAGCGGCGACTCCTTGATGAGTATAATGAGACCTGGCCACAAACAACATGTAGGGTTGTTACCGGATGATATTTCCCGGGGCCCGAAGCTATCGAAACCCTTGTCTTATGTTGTGTCCCTCGATTCCGTTCAACCCCTCTCAAGCTATCACATAAGATGCGTTGGCCTCACGACTAAGTCCTCACACAAGGATATCTGCCGTGACAAATCCACGACAGTTGGCGCCCACCATGGGGCCTGCGCACGGTGGTGTTGAGTTCTTAGAGGGATCTATGCGAGGGATTGAGAAGTTTTTGATTTTTTTGAATAATGAAGAGCCTGTTTGGAAGGATTTGCATGAACTTCAAGTTTCATCGGTGCAAATTTGTAATCTGTGAGATTTGAGTTTAAGAAAATTAGGGTTACGATCCGTTGGTTGACGCAAATCGCCAAGATTCAACAACCGGGTCTGCTACAAAATCTCCTCGAGCCTAATGATGACCCAGAAGCGGGTTATTCCAGGACTCAGACTTTGCCGTTGACCTGTCTAGTTGACTACCGGGCCTCGCGTTGAGCCGTCATGGACCTTGCTCCTGCAGCCCTAAGCCGTCCCAGCCGGGTTGAGAGCTGCTATCCATGAGCCGCCATACTCCGCCTTACAAGTCACTGCTAAGTCGTCGACATGGCCTTTCTTCTTTTGAGCCTATAGATCCCGCACATGCCTGGTCAACGCTGCACTGACCCTCATTATTGCCTCATTTCAAGCTATCGTAGTGGCCGCTCCATGACTCTACTACACTCGAGCCGGCCCAGACAGGCATTGAGTCACTGCATCAACCATCGTTGTTGCTTCTGTTAAGCCGCCGCTTCAGACGGCCTCGTCGTTAGTACTCTCCAACAACTATTTCAAGTCACTTGCGCCAAACTCGCTGCGTTAAGTCACCGGCGCCCAAATTCAACAGCGGACAAATCATCACTGGCCCACCTCCTTCGCCATGGATCCACTTGCCAGCATCGCTTTCACAATTGTGGCCTCACCTCCAATGTGGGTTTCCTCCGCTGATTGATTTACCGTGAATCACCAAACCTCGATGTGTGAGTCGCCCGCTTCTGCTGTCCAGGGATACCTCAAACTGGCCATGACCGTCTCCGCTATTTCACCAAGTTCACCCGTGTTAAGTCATCGTGGCCTGTCCGTGAATCGCTATCACCGCCTCAGTTTCAGGGCATGCCTTCATCATTCCACTTTGAAGCCGCCATTGACCGAGCTGCCGGCAGCCGAAGACCTCCGCCTCTGTGTGAGCCGCTGTGCCGGGTTGCTCCTGCTGCAGGTCGACCTGCCTCCCCGCCACGCTTGTCTTTGACGCCGCCCGTGGCCTCGTGCTCTTTTCTACGGCCGCATCCATTACACCTCGAGCCGCCGAGGGCTTCCTCTACCGCAAGCTGACCCGCGCCTCTATGGCTTTGTCCGCACTTCGAAGTCACCTCAGCCATACCAACCTCACCTTTGTGCCGGCTGTTGAGTCACCTTGGACATAGATTACCTCCGCCTCGCCTCTCCATCCCCAGCTGGCCGGCCACCGACAGGCCGCCTTCGCCAAGCACGCGGACCTGCTTCAGTCACCTCCGCTACCGGTTCACTTCTCTGCGTAAGCCGCCGCCGTCCGAGGGTCGTCGCTGTTTCATGCCCTCACCACTCTAGCCGCGTGCTCACCTTCATAGTCCCAGCTGACACGTTAAGCCGTCGTCTCCATCAACCACGACTCGGAGAAACAAAGATGGTTTGACCAGAGCGGCCCCAACCTGAACTCCTCTGCCACCATGGGCCACGCCTCCCCATCGGGCCTCAACTCGTCTCTAGTTCAAGTCGCCATCGGGGCTCGACTTATCTCTGGTTCAAGTCGCCATCGGGTCTCGTCTCGTCTCCGGCTCCAGTAGCTGGGCACGCCTGAATCGCCTGCTGAGAGTCGCCTACTGTTTTTTGACTCGCCGTCCCTGGCTATCTCCACCACGACGCCTCACTCCATGCTGGGCCGCCGCGCTACTCCAGACCGCTAGCCTTCGTCAGGCTATAACACACCCTACAGGTTGGCCTCTTCAAACTGCCGTCGTTCAAAAACGCCTCTGCACCTGCGACCCGCCATGACCAGCCCCGAACCGGTCACACTCGGCCATGCTCTGAGTCGTCGCTCCGCCTTCGACGTGGATGAACCGGCCACAGTTGCATCTCTCCAACCCACTGCTCGAGCCCGCATCGCTGCTTCTAAGCCGCCCATGCCGACCTCACGCGAGTCGCCGTTGTTCTTGAGCCGCCGCCCCGGCCTGGCCTCATTTTTCCTCTGCTGCCTGCCTAAACCGCCACAACAGCATCTCCTTGAGAGGCCTTGCCGTCCGCCACTGATAACCCACAAGTATAGGGGATCGCAACAGCTTTCGAGGGTAGAGTATTAAACCCAAATTTATTGATTCGACACAAGGGGAGCCAAAGAATATTCTCAAGTATTAGCAGCTGAGTTGTCAATTCAACCACACCTGGAAACTTAGTATCTGCAGCAAAGTGTTTAGTAGCAAAGTAATATGATAGTGGTGGTAGCGGCAACGAAAGTAAAGACAACAAAAGTAATGTTTTTGGTATTTTGTAGTGATTGTAACAGTAGCAGCGAGAAAGTAAATAAGCGAGAACCAGTATATGGAAAACTCGTAGGCACCAGATCAGTGATGGATAATTATGCCGGATGCGGTTCATCATGTAACAGTCATAACATAGGGTGACACAGAACTAGCTCCAATTCATCAATATAATGTAGGCATGTATTCCGTATATAGTCATACGTGCTTATGGAAAAGAACTTGCATGACATCTTTTGTCCTACCCTCCCGTGGCAGCGGGGTCCTATTGAAAACTAAGGGATATTAAGGCTTCCTTTTAATAGAGAACCAGAACAAAGCATTAGCACATAGTGAATACATGAACTCCTCAAACTATGGTCATCACCGGGAGTGCTCCCGATTATTGTCACTTCGGGGTTGCCGGATCATAACACATGGTAGGTGACTATAGACTTGCAAGATAGGATCAAGAACTCACATATATTCATGAAAACATAATAGGTTCAGATCTGAAATCATGGCACTCGGGCCCTAGTGACAAGCATTAAGCATTGCAAAGTCATAGCAACATCAATCTCAGAACATAGTGGATACTAGGGATCAAACCCTAACAAAACTAACTCGATTACATGATAAATCTCATCCAACCCATCACCGTCCAGCAAGCCTACAATGGAATTACTCATGCACGGCGGTGAGCATCATGGAATTGGAGATGGAGGATGGTTGATGATGACGATGGCGACGAATCACCCTCTCCGGAGCCCCGAACGGACTTCAGATCAGCCCTCCCGACAGGTTTTAGGGCTTGGTGGTGGCTCCGTATCATAAAACGCGATGATTTCTTCTCCCTGATTTTTTTCTCTCCAAAAGCAAATATATAGAGTTGGAGTTGGCGTCAGAGGGCATCCAGGGGGCCCACGAGGTAGGGGCGCGCCCTAGAGGGGGGCACCCTCGTGGACATGGTGTGGGCCCCCTGGTCTTCATCTTTGGCAAGGATTTATTATTATTTTTTCTAAGATGTCCGTGGAGTTTCAGGTCATTCCGAGAATATTTGTTTTCTGCACATAAAACAACATCATGGCAATTCTGCTAAAAACAGCGTCAGTCCGGGTTAGTTCCATTCAAATCATACAAGTTAGAGTCCAAAACAAGGGCAAAAGTGTTTGGAAAAGTAGATACGACGGAGACGTATCAACTCCCCCAAGCTTAAACCCTTGCTTGTCCTCAAGCAATTCAGTTGACAAACTGTAAGAAAGAAAGAAAAACTTTTACAAACTCTGTTTACTCTTGTTGTTGTAACTATGTCAAGCCAGCATTCATGTTTTCAGCATATATCATAACTAACCACATTTGCAATAATTCTTAGGTCTCATGATTACTCATATCAATAACATAATCAACTATCAAGCCATAATAATAAATCTCGGATGACAACACTTTCTCAAAACAATCATAATATGATATAACAAGATGGTATCTCGCTAGCCCTTTCTGAGACCGCAAAACATAAATGCAGAGCACCTTTAAAGATCAAGGACTGACTAGACATTGTAATTCATGGTAAAATAGATCCAATCATAGTCACACCCAACATAGATTAATAGTGATGAATGCAAATGACAGTTGTGCTCTCCAGCTAGTGCTTTTTAATAAGAGGGTGATGACTCAACATAAAAGTAAATGGATAGGCCCTTCACAGAGGGAAGCAGGGATTTGTAGAGGTGCCAGAGCTCGGTTTTGAAATAGAGATAAATTGTATTTTGAGCGATATACTTTCATTGTCAATGTAACAACTAAGAGATGGCGATATCTTCCATGCTAAACACATTATAGGCAGTTCCCAAACAGAATGGTAAAGTTTATACTGCCCCTCCACCAACAACCATCAATCCATGACTTGCTCGAAACAACGAGTGTCTCCAACATACATCAGGTCCTAGGGGGAGTTTTGTTTGCAATTAATTTTGATTTAGTTTGCATAAAGCATGGGACTGGGCATCCCGGTGACCAGCCGTTTTCTCGTGAGTGAGGAGCGGAGTCCACTCCTCTTGAGAATAACCCGCCTAACATGAAAGATAAGGACAGCCTTGGTTGATACATGAGCTATTCAAGCATACGAAACAGAATGTTTATTTGAAGGTTTAGAGTTTGGCACATACAAATTTACTTGGAACGGTAGGTAGATACTGCATATAGGAAGGTATGGTGGACTCATCTGGAATAACTTTGGGGTTTAAGGGATTGGATGCACAAGCAGTATTCCCGCTTAGTACAAGTGAAGGCTAGCAAAAGACTGGGAAGCGACCAACTAGAGAGCGACAACAGCCATGTACATGCATTAAAATTAATAAACATTGGATGCAAGCATGAGTAGGATATAATCCACCATGAACATAAATATCGTGAAGGCTATGTTGATTTGTTTCAACTACATGCGTGAACATGTGCCAAGTCAAGTCACTTAAATCATTCAAAGGAGGATACCACCCCATCATACCACATCATAACCATCTCAATAGCATGTTGGCACGCAAGGTAAACCATTATAACTCACAGCTAATCAAGCATGACACAAGCAACTATGATCTCTAATTGTCATTGCAAACATGTTTATTCATAATAAGCTGAATCAAGAACGAGGGGCTCATCATATTTAAAAAAACAAAAGAGGTCGAGTTCATACCAGCTTTTCTCATCTCAGTCAGCCCATCATATATCATCATAATTGCCTTTCACTCACACGACCGAACGATGTGAATAATAATAAGAGTGCACGTGCATTGGACTAAGCTGGAATCTATGAGCATTCAATAAACAGGAGAAGACAAGGCAATATAGCTCTTGGTTAAATCAACAATAATGCATATAAGAGCCACTTCAACAATTTAATTATGGTCTTCTCCTACTGACCCCCAAAGAAAAGAAAAGAAAAGAAATAAAAACTATTTACACGGGAAAGCTCCCAACAAGCAAAATAAGAACGGGAAATATTTTTGGGTTTTCTTTTTAATTATTACTACTATAGCAGAAAAATAAAGTATTACTAATTATTTTTGGTTTTTCTTAAGGTTTAACAAACACACAAGAAGAAAGCAGGAAAAAGAAAATAAACTAGCATGGATATTACAGTGAAAGAGTATGAGCACCGACATCTAGCAATGAGTGTGTGTGAACATAAATGTAATGTCGGTGAGAAATACATACTCCCCCAAGCTTAGGCTTTTGGCCTAAGTTGGTCTATTGCCAGGGATAGCCTGGCGGATACCCGTAGGTGTAGCTGGGGTCTTACTGCGATGAAGAATAGTTGGGATCATACTGATGTGCAGCGGTTATCGCCTGCTGAGCTGCAGCATGGAGTCGAGCTGCCTCCGCTCTCCTCTCGTACTCTTGTGCCTCCTCTCTAGTAATAACATATCTTCTTTTTGTCTGTGAATCAAAGAAGGCAGGAGCAGGGAGAGTAATACCGAAAACACGTCGTTTATCAAAAATTAAACGATATAAGAGAGGTGATTCAGGCCTCTCGACAAACTGGTGCGAAGCCATAGAGTTATAATCTAAATATGCAGGAGGCAACTCCGTATCACCCTCACGAATGTCTATCTCAAGAAAATGAGCTAAGCGAGTTGCATAAATTCCTCCAAAGAAATCTCCATTATGTCTATTATGATGCAACCTACGAGCTACAATGGCTCCCATATGATAAGATTGGTCTCCTAACACAGCACTCCTAAGAATGCTAAAATGAGGGACACACATGTGACATGCTTCATCCTTAGCATTTATGCATCTACCGATGAAGAGAGCAAAATAATGTATAGTAGGAAAGTGAATGCTCCCTATGGTAGCCTGCGTTATATCTCTAGATTCCCCCACATTTATACTAGCAAGAAAGTTTCTAAATTCAGATTTAGGGGGATCCCTAACACTACCCCATGATGGAAGTTTGCAAGCAGAAGTGAAATACTCTAAGTCCATGGTATAAGATTTGTCATAGAGATCAAACATGACTGAAGGAGAATTACGCGAAGATGAATACTCAAACCTCCTCACAAATGAACCTGTGAGATCATGATACTGGGGGCATTTGTTAGCCTCAAAATCCTCAAGACCGGCATTGCGCAAATATGCTTTGAATTCTTCTTTAATTCCCGACGGCCATTCGCAAGGCCGTACTGGAGCGTCTCTTGGTGGATCCTCGTCAGCATCGCGCATAGAAATCCTGGGTCCTTGCTTCTTAGAAGAACCACCTTGGAACATCTTCCTAAGCATATTGTTTTTTCTCTGAAAAATTCTGAAATTTTTAGTAACTTCAAACAAAAGTGAACCAACTTCAATAAAACTGATAGCAACTACTCCTACAAGTGCCTAGAGCCCATATCAAGCATTAGAACTACTTGGAACCATATAAATTTGACATGGAAGCTCAAGAACGTGGTCACCTATGCGGCACAAATTTGCAAAGAATAAAGCACTAGAACAAAAACTAATTGGACCAAAGGAGGAGTCACATACCAAGGAACAATTTCCCCAAGCAGTTTTGCGAGAGGTGCTTTGAGCAAGGAGATCGGAAATCACAGCAAAAGTGGCTGGAACTCGTGCTTGAGTTGTTTTTTCGGGTTTGTGTGAGACAAAGGAAGAAGATGGGTGCTAGGATAAGTGGAGGATGGCCACCGTGGGCCCACGAGGCAGGGATCGCGCCCTAGAGGGGGGGGGGTCGCGCCCACCACCCTCGTGGCCAGGTGGCAGCTCCTCCCGCGGTAATTTTTGCACAGTAAATCCTCAAATAGTCACGAAAAAATCATATTAAATTGGCATGTCATTCTGAGGACTTTTATTTTCGGGATATTTTTATATTGCACGGATAAGTCAGGAAACAGACAGAAAAATACTATTTTTACTTTATTTCTACTAATTAATAGAAAATATAGAGAGGGTACAGAAGGTTGTGCTTCTAGTTTCATCCATCTCATGCTCATCAGAAAGAATCCACTAACAAGGTTGATCAAGTCTTGTTAACAAACTCATTCTGATAATCATGAAACCGGAGAAATTTCGAATAACACTAGGTTACCTCAACGGGGATATGCACATCCCCAATAATAAGTATATCATATTTCTTCTTGATAGTAGGAAGAGGAAATTCAAAACCTCCGAATATAATCGATGGAATTTTTCCAATTGAGTTGATACTATGAACTTGAGGTTGTTTCCTCGGAAAGTGTACCGTATGCTCATTACCATTAACATGAAAAGTGACGTTGCCTTTAGTGCAATCAATAACAGCCCCTGCAGTATTCAAAAAGGGTCTTCCAAGAATAATATACATACTATCGTCCTCGGGAATATCAAGAATAACAAAGTCCGTTAAAATAGTAACGTTTGCAAATACAACAGGCACATCCTCACAAATACCGACAGGTATAGCAGTTGATTTATCAGCCATTTGCAAAGATATTTCAGTAGGTGTCAACTTATTCAAATCAAGTCTACGATATAAAGAGAGAGGCATAACACTAACACCGGCTCCAAGATCACATAAAGCAGTTTTAACATAATTTCTTTTAATGGAGCATGGTATAGTGGGTACTCCTGGGTCTCCAAGTTTCTTTGGTATTCCACCCTTAAAAGTATAGTTAGCAAGCATGGTGGAAATTTCAGCTTCCGGTATCTTTCTTTTATTTGTAATAATATCTTTCATGTACTTAGCATAAGGATTTGTTTTGAGCATATCGCTTAATCGCATACGCAAAAAGATAGGTCTAATCATTTCAGCAAAGCACTCAAAATCCTCATCATCCTTTTTCTTGTATGGTTTTGGAGGAAAAGGCATGGGTTTCTGAACCCAAGGTTCCCTTTATTTACCATGTTTCCTAGCAACAAAGTCTCTTTTATCGTAACGTTGATTCTTTGATTGTGGGTTATCAAGATCAACAGCGGGTTCAATTTCTACATCATTGTCATTACTAGGTTGAACATCATCATGAACATCATCATTAATATTTTCACTAGGTTCATGTTCATTACCAGATTGTGTTTCAGCATCAGACATAGATATATCATTTGGATTATCAGGTGGTTCAGCAATAGGTTCACTAGAAGTTTGCACAGTTCGATCATTTTTCTTTTTCTTCTTTTTAGAAGAACTAGGAACATCAATATTATTTCTTTGGGAATCTTGCTCGATTCTCTTAGGGTGGCCTTCAGGATACAAAGGTTCCTGAGTCATTCTACCAGTTCTAGTAGCCACTCTAACAGCATAATCATTTTTCTTACTATTCATTTCATCAAGCACTTCTTTTTGAGCCTTAAGTACTTGTTCTACTTGAGTGGTAACCATAGAAGCATGTTTGCTAACAAGTTTAAGTTCACCTTTAATATTAGCCATATAATCACCCAAGCGTCTAACCATATAAGCATTTTATTTTAATTGTCTACCAAAATAAGCATTGAAGTCGTCTTGCTTAAACATAAAGTTATCAAACTCATCCAAGCACTGACTAACAATTTTAGTAGGAGGGACCTCAGCTTTATCATATCTATAGAGAGAATTTACCTTTACTACCTGTGTCGGGATATCGGGATCAGGAGGTTCTTCAGTAAATAAAGGATTGAGATCATATGTTTCTTCAACGGGCGGTATATTAAGACCGTGTATTTCTTCAATAGGAGGTAAATTCTTAACATCTTCAGCTTTAATACCTTTTTCTTTCATAGATTTCTTTGCCTCTTGCATATCTTCGGGACTATGGAATAGAACACCTCTCTTCTTCGGAGTTGGTTTAAGAATAGGCTCAGTAATTGGAGCAGGAGTTGGCTCAGGAGCTGGCTCAGAAGTCGCCCAATTATTTTCATTTGTCAACATATTATTCCATAGAATTTCAGCTTCATTCGGTGTTCTTTCCCTGAAAAGAGAACCAGCACAACTATCCAGGTAATCTCTGGAAGCATCGGTTAGTCCACTATAAAAGATATCAAGTATTTCAGGTTTCTTAAGAGGATGATTAGGCAAGGCATTAAGTAACTTGAGAAGACTCCCCCAAGCTTGTGGGAGACTCTCTTCTTTAATTTGCACAAAGTTGTATATATCCCTCAAAGCAGCTTGTTTCTTATGAGTACGGAAATATTTAGCAGAGAAGCAATAAATCATATCCTGGGGACTACGCACACAACCAGGATCAAGAGAATTAAACCATATCTTAGCATCACCCTTTAATGTGAACGGAAATATTTTGAGTATATAGAAGTAACGCGATCTCTCATCATTAGTAAACAGGGCGGCTATATCATTTAACTTAGTAAGATGTGCCACAACAGTTTCAGATTCATAGCCATAAAATGGATCAGATTCAACCAAAGTAATTATATCAGGATCAACAGAGAATTCATAATCCTTATCAAGAACACATATAGGTGAAGTAGCAAAAGCAGGGTCGGGTTTCATTTTATCTCTAGGTGATTCTTTGTTCCATTTAACTAATGACCTCTTAAGCTCATATCTATCCCTGCAAGCTAAAATAGCGGCAGAAGATTCCATATAAAAAAGATAGCCCTTAGGAATAACAGGCATATTTTCATCATCACTTTCATCATCGTATTCAGATTCAATAATTTCTTTTTCTCTAGCCCTAGCAATTTGTTCATCAAGAAATTCACCAAGGGGCACAGTAGTATCAGGCATAGAAGTAGTTTCATCATAAGTATCATGCATAGCAGAAGTGGCGTCATCAATAACATGCGACATATCGAAACAAATAGCAGAAGCAGGTTTAGGTGTCGCTAGCCTACTCATAACAGAAGGTGAATCAAGTGCAGAGCTAGATGGCAATTCCTTACCTCCCCTCGTAGTTGAGGGATAAATTGTTGTCTTAGCGTGTTTCAAGTTCTTCATAGTGTCCAGCAGATATAAATCCCAAGTGACTCAAAGAATAGAGCTATGCTCCCCGGCAAAGGCGCCATAAATTTGTCTTGATAACCCACAAGCATAGGGGATCGCAACAGCTTTCGAGGGTACAGTATTCAACCCAAATTTATTGATTTGACACAAGGGGAGCCAAAGAATATTCTCAAGTATTAGCAGCTGAGTTGTCAATTCAACCACACCTGGAAACTTAGTATCTGCAGCAAAGTGTTTAGTAGCAAAGTAATATGATAGTGGTGGTAGCGGCAAGAAAAGTAAAGACATCAAAAGTAATGTTTTTGGTATTTTGTAGTGATTGTTACAGTAGCAGCGGGAAAGTAAATAAGCGAGAACCAGTATATGGAAAACTCGTAGGCACTGGATCAGTGATGGATAATTATGCCAGATGCGGTTCATCATGTAACAGTCATAACATAGGGTGACACAGAACTAGCTCCAATTCATCAATATAATGTAGGCATGTATTCCGTATATAGTCATACGTGCTTATGGAAAAGAACTTTCATGACAACTTTTGTCCTACCCTCCCGTGGCAGCGGGGTCCTATTGAAAACTAAGGGATATTAAGGCCTCCTTTTAATAGAGAACCGGAACAAAGCATTAGCACATAGTGAATACATGAACTCCTCAAACTATGGTCATCACCGGGAGTGGTCCCGATTATTGACACTTCGGGGTTGCCAGATCATAACACATGGTAGGTGCCTATAGACTTGCAAGATAGGATCAAGAACTCACATATATTCATGAAAACATAATAGGTTCAGATCGGAAATCATGGCACTCGGGCCCTAGTGACAAGCATTAAGCATAACAAAGTCATAGCAACATCAATATCAGAACATAGTGGATACTAGGGATCAAACCCTAACAAAAGCAACTCGATTACATGATAAATCTCATCCAACCCATCACCGTCCAGCAAGCCTTTGATGGAATTACTCACGCACGGCGGTGAGCATCATGAAATTGGTGATGGAGGATGGTTGATGATGACGACGGCAACGAATCCCCCTCTCCGGAGCCCCGAACGGACTCCAGATCAGCCCTCACGAGAGGTTTTAGGGCTTGGCGGTGGCTCCGTATCGTAAAACGCGATGATTTCTTCTCCCTAATTTTTTTCTCTCCGAAAGAAAATATATAGAGTTGGAGTTGGCGTCGAAGGGCATCCAGGGGGCCCACGAGGTAGGGGGCGCGCCCTAGACGGGGGGGGGGGGCGCCCCCACCCTCGTGGACAGGGTGTGGGCCCCCTGGTCTTCATCTTTGGTGAGGATTTTTTATTATTTTTTCTAAGATGTTCCGTGGAGTTTCAGGTCATTCCGAGAATATTTGTTTTCTGCACATGAAACAACATCATCGTAATTCTGCTGAAAATAGCGTCAGTCCGGGTTAGTTCCATTCAAATCATACAAGTTAGAGTCCAAAACAAGGGCAAAAGTGTTTGGAAAAGTAGATACGACGAAGACGTATCAGCCATAAACCGGTGTTTCTACCGCCGCACCACCATGAGTTGTCTTCGATGCACACCGCACAGCACTGAGCCGCCGCCTTCGCTGCTCGCTGCTGCCGCCTTGAGCCATGCCTGAGCTGTCCCTCTACTGCTACTCCACGAAATGCCTGCTGCCATTGCCAGCCACGCCGCAAGTTGCCGCAGTCTTGAGTATGTCTTATATCGCCCTTTGTTGCTGTTTAAGTCGCAAAATGCCCAGCGGCTGCTGTTTCGAACACCTCATTGCAATAAAGGAGAAAGTGGATGAATTACCGTTGAAACTAACTATTCACGGAGGCTATGTACGGATCATCCATCGTGCGGATAAATCAGGTGATATTCATCTAAGTATATTTTCTTGACACATTGTTTTTATGAAAGAACAATTACTTTGGTCCGCAATATATTTTGTGCAGGACAATGATTCATGATAAAGGTGGTGCCAGGCTATGCCTATGTAGTATGTGTTAGCATCATCATGCGCTAGCGTCCGCACCCACTTGTTGTTGTACGGGTGTGCACGAGCCGCTGCCCATGCAGCTTAATCTACATCAACTCGCTAGAACCGCGCCTGCAATTGACTCGCCCATCCGCACTGGCTTATAATGTCGCGGCCGACTCATCTGTCTGCTCCCACAGTTGAACTGCCCGTGATAGATTTCAGCTTCACCGTCGATATCATCAATTCCGTGGTGGATAATTTATGGCATGATATATCAGGTGACATTCATCCAGTATATTTTTATGCTACATATTGTTTTCTTTAAAAGAGCAATTACTCCGGCGTGCAAGTGTTTCAGTGCATGACAAGGTGTTTAATGCAAAAGGGATTTTATATCACTGAGCTGTTGAAATACTCATACCGGTTTATATCACGGTCAAATATGGAAAATCTCAAGCCAACTCCTCGAGTCGCCTTGAGACTTGGGGGCTACGATGACATCTTAAAGCAGACTCAGGAACTCCGGGTCAGTGGAGGGAAGATAACCCGGTTCCGGAGGTTACTTCTTTATTTGTGAAAATTTGAAGGCCGTCAGATATTTTCCGGCTTAAAAAATAGCCTGACAATCATAAAATTCTGGCTCAATAGAAGAATTCTGGTTTATCAGGAAAGATTCTTGTTCAAAATCCGGCTCAAGGGAAATTTTTCTCCCATAAAGCTTTGAACCTCCCAATATCCGGTTTAAAACTCCAGTTGAAAAAGAAATTCATCTCTCGCAAGTTCGAGTTCTCAGAAAAATTAAAGGTTGCCAAAGAGAACTAGTTGCCATGATGCGCGGTTCAAACATGGGTATATTGCCTTATGGGCTTATCTTATTATGGTCACATGGGGGCTTCCTTCTCATTGAGCGAAACTATGAGTACCCTTTGATCCGTCTTATATGCCATGCTTACAAAACACTTGGGAGCTTGCTACCCAGGTTAAAGGGACCAAAGAGAGTCTGTTGCAAAAGCACAACTCAAACATAGGTGCCCATTGAGCACAGCTCAAAAATATTGCTTGGGGGATCTTTGTTCTAAAGGACAAGAGTTTCTATGACCCTTGTAATAGGCTTAAAAGCCAGGCTTGGAAGCCAGGTGTATTCACCTAAATCCCCGGGTTATCTTACCTTTTTAAGTCTGCCACTCCGACCAGGTAATCCTGGAACGACCCGTCGTACTCTTGACAAGTCAATCTTATACAGACCCTGAACTTGTCAAAGTTAAAACGATGATTGATTGTGTGAGGTCCGTCTTATATGGTTTAAAAGGTTTAACTCAGCGGATGTGCAGCCCTTGAAAGCACTTGAGATTTAGGCTTGGCGGCCTATGAAAGCCTTGTTTTTTCTAATACATTATGTCTATTTGAACATTTTTTGGGTTCATCTTTGTACCATATTGACATATGGTTTTCACAATTCAGGCCATGTAGCCTTAACTATATGACTCATAATTGAGCATATTGGGTAAATAACCCGCCCTGATAGCAGACTATAAGTTGCCAGGATATCTTTGCCTTGAGCAATCAAAATCATGATATTGCATGCCTACGGGTCAATACCTGCCAGGGATTATACTATTCAAATCTTGAATAGCCAACATGGCTGGATTTTTATTATGGTTATCAATAACCAGTATTATGATTGAGGTTTTCAAAGTCGTTTTAGCGCAATGGCTGCTATTTTATCAATGGATATGATTTATCCAACAATAGAAGGAATAGTCCTGAGTCGCTGCAGGCTTACGACCAGGCACTTGGGGGCTACATTATTCAAGTTGAGATTACATCAAATATGTAAGTCCCATGTCACTGCCAGCATGCTCCATGGTACTTGGGGCTAATGCAAAGTCATTTTTGCTCACCTCATTGAAGACCCGACTCATCACATCGTAATGAGCCGGCCCTTGGGGGCTACTAATTGCTCCTATCAAAAATTCAAGGTACACAAGTCTTAATCCATTATATTGAAAGGTCCACTACTCAGTTGGTAAAGTACAAAGCTCTTAACCTTTTGGACGTGGGTTCGAGCCCCATGGTGAGGGTTACATCATATGATATTATTTTCAATGAAGTACATATAAAGTCCCAGCTCGGTATTATCTGACTGAGCCAGCCCTTGGGGCCTACACGTTACTGTTCAAGTCTACATGATCGTATCTACAAAGTCCCTGCTCATTATTGCATAATGACCCGACCCTTGGGGGTTACACTAATTGAAGTTTTTATGGGCATAAGGCAATTACAGGTCCCAGGCTGCTGCAAGCATGACAACCTGACAATTGGGGGCTACATATGTGGAATATTCAGTTTTGACTAGTGATTGAGATGAATAACCTGGATTTCTTCAAGGTTGCAACATTTATATTGAAGCAAGTCTTAAGATGTTACTATGCTCCCTTCTTAAGACTTGGGGGCTATAGGTGATATGCATATAAAGGAGGAACATCTTAAAATTCTTAGTTTTGAGCAAACCAGGAAGATCAATTGTATGACCCGGCGTTGGCAACAATCATGACCCAGTGTCTATAACAGTCATGACCCGGAATCATCATGTTTTATAACCCAACGATTTTGGAAATCATAGCTCGGCAAGTTTTACATTTTCAAGCTGGTTGAATATCAATTGAATATTTGAAGACTAATATTTTTGTCAAGTCAGAGCATTGAAGGCCGAATCAAATGGATTCTTTATTTACAATATTTCTTCTACAAGAAAATTGATTATGAAGCTGGCCTATTGACCTGGATTTTCTACAAGAAGGAAATGACAAGGATTTAAGGATGATCAGGTGCCGGCTTGAGGGAATTTTTAAACTGCAGCACAACCTGTCAAATTTGTTCTTCTGTTTATTTTTGTAGCACAAGTTGACCATGGATAAATCCAAGCTAAACTGGGGGCTAATGTCGGGGATATACCCCGTGGTGTAAATCGGTCTGATGTATGACCCGGCTGGAGCTTGGAGATTCACTGGTGACCGTCCCCGAGCTTGGCGACTCACAGGTAACCCGCCCAATCTTGGCGACTCACTAGTAAGCCGACGGGTGAGTCAGACGGATGACAAGGCCCAAGGACCAGTAGGCTGGTTCGTGTGATGGTGGGCCGGCTTAAGAAGGAAGGCGTAAGGAATATTCTCCTACAAAGGAAGCAAGACTAGGACTCCACCTGTAATAGAGTAATCCTAATCCTACTAGGACTAGTCATGTAACCCGCCCCTTCAACATATATAAGGAGGGGCAGGGCACCCCAAGAGAGGGGAAAATAATCTTAAGGTTAGACACAACTAAAGGGGAGCCGGCTTATGCGGCGACTCCCTGATGAGTATAATGAGACCTGGCCACAAACAGCATGTAGGGTTGTTACCGGATGATGTTTCCCGGGGCCCGAAGCTGTCTAAACCCTTGTCTTATGTTGCGTCCCTCGATTCCGTTCAACACCTCTCCAGTTATCACATAAGATGCATTGGCCTCATGACTAAGTCCTCACACTAGGACATCTACCATGACAAATCCATGACAAAATCAGTATTGAAGACAAACCAAATGCGAAGACTATGCAGATGTGACGCCAATGAAAACACTTCAAACAAGAGTTTGGTGGTGGCGTTACCCACCGTATAGGAAGTATTAGACCTAGACACGACGCACAATTATCGTGGTGCTCCGAAGTCAAATTCCGCATTAATGTATTCACACTTTGAGTGTATGTCTTCATTGATTGAAGTTATATGTTACTTCGTGTCTTGCACATCTAAGTCATCGACATGCATAAGCGTTAGGATGTGTGTCCAATCACAGGACATTTGAGGATTCTAAGATATTTAGCTCACACCGCAACTTGCAAAACCTTTTCTCATCCAAGTGCTTTGTGAAGATATCTACCTATTGGTCTTCTATGTTGACGTGAATGATATCAATATCTTCCTTCATGACATGATCTCTGAGAAAGTGATGACGGATCTGAATGTGCTTTGTCTTCGAATGCTGAACTGGGTTGTTGGCAATCTTGATGGTGCTTTCATTTTCGCAGTAGAGTGGCACTTGCTTAAGATGGATGCCATAGTCCTTGAGAGTTTGCTTCATCCATAGAAGCTGAGCACAGCAAGATCCAGCAGCAATGTATTCAGATTCAGCAGTGGAGAGAGACACATAGTTCTGCTTCTTTGAAGACCAACAGACAAGAGATCATCCAAGAAAGTGACATGTGCCTGATGTGGACTTGCGATCAACCTTGTCACCAGCATAATCAGCATCTGAGAATCCAATTGGATCAAACTCCGAGCCCTTTGGATACCATAATCCTAGTGTTGGGGTGTAAGCCTAATATCGAAGAATTCGCTTCACAGCTAAGTGATGCGACTTCTTTGGTGCCTCTTGGAATCGGGCACACATGCAAATGCTAAGAATTATATCTGGCCTAGATGCACACAAGTAGAGTAAAGAATGCATCATGGAGCGGTATACCTTTTGATCAAACTCTTTACCATTGTCGTCGGGACCCAGATGACTTTTGGTTGGCATTGGCATCGTGTATCCTTTGCGGTCTTGCATTCCAAACTTCTTCAAGCAATCTTTGAGGTATTTCTCTTGAGATATGAAGATGTCGTTGCTTTGCTGGCAGATTTGAAGACCAAGGAAGAATTTCAGCTCACCCATCATGGACATATAATATTGCTCTTGCATCATGTGTCCAAACTCATCACTGTATCTCTTGTCAGTGCAGCTGAAGATAATTGCATCCACATAGATCTGGCATACAAAATGTTCAGCATCGTCTGTCTTCGTGTAGAGTGTGGGATCCAGGGAACCAGGTTTGAAGCCTTTGCTCTTTAGGAAGTCTTTTAGTGTGTCATACCAGGCACGAGGGGCTTGTTTAAGGCCCTACAGTACCTTATTGAGCTTGAATACCATGTCAGGATGTTTTGGGTCTTCAAAGCCAGGAGGTTGTGCAACATACACTTCTTCTTCAATCTTGCCATTGAGAAAGGCACTCTTCACATCCATTTGGTATAGGAAGATGTTGTGATGGTTGGCATAGGCTAGCAGTATGCGAATGGCTTCAAGCCTAGCCACCGGAGCAAATGTTTCATCGAAGTCAATCCATTCAACTTGAGTATATCCTTGAGCAACGAGACGAGCCTTGTTTCTGACTACTTGACCATGCTCATCTTGTTTGTTGTGATAGATCGAATTGGTGCCTATGATGTTGTTCTTGCGAGGATCAGGACGCTTGACCAATTCCCACACATTGTTCAGCTCGAACTATTGATGCTCTTCTTGCATCGCTTGAATCCATTCAGGTTCCATGAAGGCTTCAACAATTTTCTTGGGTTCAGATATAGAGACAATTCAAAGTGCCCATAGAAATTTGCTAGCTGTGTTTCTCTTGAACGAGTGAGGGACCAGGTGCATTGATGCTATCAATTATCTTCTCAATCTGTACTTCATTTGCAACACGAGGATGAACTGGACGAAGATTTCGCCCTTGCTGATCATTGTCTTCATCTTCATCATTGGCTTCAGGCTGAGCAGTGTTTTCAGGTTGACTTGGTGCAGAAATGATAAGTTCTTCTTCAGCCTATGCCTCTGAAGGTATGATTTCTCCAGTACCCATAAGCTTGATGGATTCACTTGGTGAGATTTCATCTAGCACATTTGGCAGGTGCCCTCTTTGCGAGACGTTAGTTTTAGCGAACCGCACATCCATAGTTTCAACCACTTTATAGTGAAAGACGTTGAAGACTCTGTAGGAGTGCAAATCCTTTTCATAACCAAGCATAAAACCTTCATGTGCTTTCGGTGCAAATTTTGAAGTGTGATGCGGATCCTTGATACAACACCTAGCACCAAATACTCTGAAGTAGCTTACATTTGGCCTCTTACAAGTCAGTAGCTCATATGATGTCTTCTTTAAAAGCTTGTCAAGATAAACACAGTTGATGACGTGGCATGCAGTATCAATAGCTTCGGGCCAGAACTTCCTTGGAGTCTTGTACTCATCAAGCATCGTCCGAGCCATCTCAATGAGTGTCCTATTCTTGCGCTCCGCGATGCCATTCTGCTGAGGTGTGTATGGAGCTGAGACTCATGAGTGATGCCCAATGTATCAAGATAAGTGTTGAGGATGGTGTTCTTGAACTCTGTGTCATTGTCACTTCTGATGTGCTTGATCTTGATGCCATAGTTCGTCATGGCACGATTTGCGAATCGTCTGAAGACATCCTGCACTTCATTCTTGTAAAGGATTATATGCACCCATGTGTATCTTGAATAATCATCAACATTGACGAAACCATAGAGGCAAGCATTGGTAGTGAGAGTAGAGTAGTGAGTAGGGCCAAGTAAGTCCATGTGAAGCAGCTCGAAAGGTTGAGATGTCGTCATGATTGTCTTCGAAGGATGCTTGGCCCTTGTCATCTTTCCAGCTTTGCAGGCACCACACAGATGATCCTTCTTGAACTTGACGCCCTCGATGCCTACGACATGTTTCTTTTTCGCGAGTGTGTACAAATTCCTCATGCCAGCATGCCCTAGCCTCCGATGCCAGAGCCAGCATTCTAACACCTTTGCTAGAAGACATATGGCCAACTGTGGTCCTGTTGAGAAATCTACCATGTACAAATCGTCCTTTCGATATCCTTCAAAGACTAGAGATTTGTCAGATTCCATAAGCACAAGGCAATGATACTTTCCAGATATCACTACCATATTCAGATCACATATCATTGAGATACACTAAGTTGAAACCAAGGGATTCAACAAGCATCACTTTATCCATGTGCTGATCCTTTGAGATTGCAACTCTACCTAGACCCAATACCTTGCTTTTACCAGTGTCAGCAAATGTGATGTGACTCTTGTCAGATGGATGTAAGGTTGAGTACATGAGAAGACTTCGATCACTAGTCATGTGGTTAGTGCATCCACTGTCCATAATCCATTCAGAAGCCTTTGGTATCGTACCCTATAGTGCAGTTAGGAGGATATGCTTCACCAAGGGAAACGTGAAGCATAAACATTTAATGAACAAGCATATTATCAAAGTTTAGATCCTCGTTAGGGCAGATCGGATAACTATCAAGAAAACCAGGAAGAAAATACATAGTAAGACCATTTGGGCATTTTATCTTGCGCCCCACAAGATTTTTAGGTCCCCAGCATAAGCATTAGACGCCTTTGATTTCCGGCTGGACACCCTTCCTTGCAAAAGAGAGTTAAGTTTTCTTAACCACCCACATTTTCAGGGGTGCCTTCGAAGCAATGAGTCTAAGTGCAGTATCTGAGAACTTAGGCTCTAGAGCCCTAGCAAATAGCCTTGCAGGAGGTGAATAATACTCATAAGAATAAGAAGGGTAGTTCTTGGTCTTATGAACATGCCAGTTTGATGAAACACGCTCATATTCACAGGCCTGAGTATGGTTTTCCTGCAAAACATTGGTGTTAGGGTGACTCTGGTGAGTCCTCTGTTTGTATGAAGCCTTTGGACCATATGGAGCCTTTGGTCTGGGGTTTGTCTTCTTTCTAGGTGGTGTCATGATGACATCCACTTGAATATTTTCAAGACAACTCTTGGGCACCCAGATCTTCTTCAAAGGTGGTCCATTCCTGCAGTTAGTACCAATATACTTGACAAACACTTCATCATTCTGATTCTTAAATAGTTTATAGTTTGCATCAAAGGATTCATCAATGATAATCGGGTTAGCACAAGTGAAGCCAGGTAAGGTAGATGGATCCACTGAACGTCCCTTTGCAGCAACCCATGTGGTTTTGGGGTACTGCTCAGGCTTCCAGTAAGAACCATCAAGATTCATTTTCCTGTCGAACCCAACACCCTCTTTCCTAGGGTTTCGGTCCAGAATCTATTTCTTGAGAACATCACAAAGTGTTTGATGCCCTTTGAGACTTTTGTACATTCCTGTCTCAAGCAATGTCTTCAACCTGGCATTCTCATCAGCAATAGTAGTGGTATCCTCAACAGAGGGGTTAGTTACCACATCAGTAGTTGAAGATATTGCAATAGTAGCAGCAGTAGAACATTCAGCAACAGAGACAACATTATCACGCTCAAGACATTTTAGACATGGTGGTTCGAATCCTTCCTAAGCGGAACTGATCCGTTGAGTGCGGAGTGACTCGTTCTCATTTTGAAGATCTTCATGAGCCGATCTCAAGTTCTCAAGCTCTTACTTCCTTTGAAGATAATCACAGGAGAGCTTTTCATGAGTAGTTGAGAGCGTTTCATGATGACTTTCAAGTTCTTCGTACTTAAATGAAGATTTGTGATGTCTTCAATTAAGGACTGAGGTCAGGTCATTTCCGCGTCCAACAGGTCATCGCTTTTGTCTAACTGTTTTTTAATATGTTCCATGGCATTCTATTGTTCAATTGCAATTTTAGCAAGTGTTCTGTAGCTAGGTTTAGATTCACATTCAGAGTCATCTTCACTTGATGTTTGAAAGCAAGCATCCCATGAGTTTACCTTGGCACCACGTGCCATGAAGCAGTAGGTGGGAGACAATGGCTCAGGTTCGGGAGTCATTGTTTTGAGGGACTCCTTGAATTCGAGGAACCATGGGTCCTAGCATGTTCGATGGCCTTCATAGACGTCAGAGATCCGGTCCCATATAAGCTCTGCGTTGCATAGTGTTCGCACACGAACACGTAACCGTGTACCCT
Source organism: Triticum aestivum (assembly GCF_018294505.1). NCBI lineage: Eukaryota > Viridiplantae > Streptophyta > Magnoliopsida > Poales > Poaceae > Triticum > Triticum aestivum. Next base: position 259,850,935 of record NC_057803.1, on the reverse strand, counting down.
CGACACCGGGGGTGATGCACCGCAGCTCACGTTGAAGGAGACCCGTCCAGAAGCGCGTTATGCAAGCAATCCGGCGGGTGCTTTTGAGGACCCGAAACCCCACACGCCCGGGAGGGACCCCATCAGGGCGTGCGGCGGCTATGGGCTGCCCTAGGTCAACCTGATCGCCCTAGGGCCTCGAGGTTCGCCGCCATGCAAACAAAGAATGAACGAAGAACGAGGAAGAAGAAGAACAAGGGAGAGAGATAAATGTAAAGGTAAAAAGATGATATATTGATAGATCGATTGTGTGTTGTTTCAATGGGCCGTCACCCCCAACATATATAAGAGGTGGATGGACTTCCGGTACAAGAAAAGGATTTATCTAGGCTTTCCTTACAAAAAATTACATCAATTCACGTCCAAAACCCTAGTCTAATTCGGACTGGTTTTATCTGAACTTTCCAAAACTGATCGGTTTAAACAGGCTGTACTTTGAGGATCCTTTTTTTGGTGACAAACGATCTCGGATGGAAACGAGCCCAAAAGCAATCTTGACCGTTTCGGGGAGACGAACATCTTTCATGTTGAACGTTTTTTCATCAGAGGTCATCTCGAGGGTCAAATCGCTCGTGCAAAACAGCTAATTACTCACACAGCTCATCAGACATACCCACGTTTGTGTCTGGTTCCGGGCGTCATATTTTGCTCGCTGGAGGGCCTCGCTGTACGGGCTCTAACTTTTGCATACGACGTCGGATTGAGATGATCTTTATATCAAAATCGATCATTTCGACGAGACGCACAACTTTCTTGTTAAAACTTTCTCCATGTGAAGCCATATTCATTGGGTTACTGGACATTCTTTAATCTGGTGTCGACATGAGGATCTCTGAACTTGTCATAACTTCTACATCCAAGCTCCGTTTTAGACCATCTTCTCGAAAAGAGCCATTTCATGATGACTTTCAATAGTAAGTTTGAATTAATCTTGACATAGCTTCAAGCCACTCTTTATAAACATGCCACTTTTGAGCATCAACATATGCCCCCCTGTTTTTCGGCAAAGCTTGTGTGCCGAAAAATAACTTGCACATAGCTTGCTCTAAGGAAGATGTCAACACTACATCGGCCATTTTACATATGCTTAGGACAATAAGTTTATATCGGCCATTGCTTGTGTGAATATTTTGATGCAAGCTTGCGTGACTTTCCCAACTTCATTAATCCGACTATAAAGTTCCATAGGTATGCATGTCAAGACCATCCATCAACCATATTGTCCACCCTTCTACTAGGATCTTGCAGATAATCAACAATGAAATTTCTCGAATCCTTACTTTGTCTGCATAAAAGTTTCATTAGTGGCCGAGGTAGTGAGCTCCAATTCGGCCTTACCTATGTTGGCAAGAATAAGCATCTGCTATTGATAGATATGCAATACACCATGACGGGCATGGTAGCCGGATGCTTGCTATGCCAACTCTCTTCAATTGACATGTCTAAATATATGAACAATTTTAATGCAACCCAAGGTAAATTTTGCATCTAGACATACCCCAAGATAAACTATAAGTGATTCGTCAAAACATTGATAACCCTTGGATATTTGTTGCACTACTCATAACGAATCACCGAAAGCCTCAATATGTATAGCACCTATAGCAAGTAAAAGAGTCAATCAGAATAACAATGCATATTCGGCCTTGATTAATCGTGCATAAAATTATTCTAAGCGGCATGAGGCTTCAAAAATAATACCATAAAGAGATATATAAACAACACCAACACTTGGCCATTGCTATGAATTGAACCATCAAAACATAATCTCCATAGTATTACAGAGACAAGGCTAATATTAATATTATGCATGACATTAATACGATGTTCAGTAATAAAATCAACTATGATTTGGCCTCTTATAGATCTCAAAGATGCATAAGCCAAATCATATCCAAAAAGAGTATAATCCCACTAGCCAATTCTGCAGCTATGGATTGGTCTATGCAGCATATATTCAATGACATCGGTCATGATGTCTCAACTCCATTCAATCATAATATAGGCACACACACAAATTTCCATGAGCACGTACCTTGTCCCGCTCTCCAATCGAACTAAGGACGATGTTAGAATACTACACCGGCCATGCGTTGACATAATCTTAGGACGATAGATAAATATCGGCCATTACCATGTAAACTTCATTAAATGCACATATAGCCAAAATAAACAAATGAAATGACAAATCAAGCATTTCGGTCCTTTGGATCAGCAACAAACTTGTAGCTAATCAAATGTATAGTGACTTGGAAATACCCTTTCATGATGTAAGAAATTGTATTGCATCCATGGATTATAACAAGCCCATTGAGGGTAACCAATCATACCTGATGACGAATTCCATGGCATAGGCATCAACGACATAGTTGAAGAATATGGATAATGTGTGGACCGAGATGTTGAAACCTTCGGCTTGGTCCTTCATAGTTTTCACTCTTTTCCTTCTTCATCTTTGTCGCACGTCATGTAATGGATGCTTTCACATAATTCTTATTTTGAGCACTTCCTTTGGGAACCCATGCCATGTTCCTTTCTTCAAGTTCTTGTGCACTAAGTTTTTGTAATTCCCTCTTTTGCCAATAGGATAAGCCGAGTGGGCATCTTGGCTGTGATTCTGTTTTGACCAATGACAATTCCTTTTTGGCCTTGTGCACTCTCAACTTCTTTTCTTCAGATTTGGCACTTCGACTCTCAATAATTGGTTGCTTTGTCTCATTGTCTTTAATAGCCAATGTCAACACATTAATTGGCTCTTTTTCATTTGAGATCAAATCTGAAGTTGCACTCTTACGACCATCTCTTTTAACAAGGTAAACTTGCTTGACCACCTCTTTCTTGTTTCTTGAGCTCTGGACCGATTCCTTATGATTGAAACGGTCTTTAACATCTGATTGTTCAAATGTTGATCTTCTCGGAGCTGCATAATATTGGTGAGATGGTCTAAAATAAGATGGAGAATGTGCCCTTGTATCATACATGTCCCATGATGGATATGAATCTACACGAGCATAGGGAGGAATCCACGACATTGGCATTGGCGGCCCAAAATAAGGATATGAATATGTTGCATGAAAATTTTCACTTTTCCAATACTGATCCGCATATTTACGCCTTGGGGTGATCTTGATGCTTTTGCATTAGTTGGCCGATAAGCACTTTTCTCTTCAATCTTATTTTGATATTTATCTAATAATTGTGCAAAAGTGACCTTGGATTTCTTGCACTTGTGCTTATTGCGGCCTTTGTTTCCTTTGGTTGTGCTTGCACTGATCTCTGAATTTGCTTGCCCCCCCCCAATCCTTGGTGTGTCCCTTGTAGCTTCGATGGAATTTTCTCCCTCAAGATTATGGTCGTTATGCTCTTCAACAACTTCTTTACTTGAAAGCTTAATCCCATCACCTGCAGTTTTTACCTTCTCTTTAAATGGATCGGCTTGAAGTAGCCGATGCAAAAACTTTCTTCCATCCTGACCAATCGGAATAGACTGGTGATCTCTTGGTGTCTCAACAAATTTCAATCGTCCTTTATCAATGGCTGATTTAACTATTTGACGAAACATGTTGCAATCCTCAAAATTATGCTTGGACGAATCATGCAACTTACAATACATTCGTCCCTGGACAGATGGCTCAACATGGTGATCAAGAATTCTAATATAATTATTTCTCAACAACAAATTAAATATTTGATCACACATGCTTGAATTGAAGGTAAACTTTTTATTCTCTATCCGATCTTGTTGTGAGAACGGCTTTGGAGTTAAGCAAACGAATGGTTCAGATTTTGCATCACCCCATTCGGCTATGCATTGTGTTTTGCACTCTATCTCCGATGTCTTTGGATTAGAAACTATACTGGCATCGGTTTGCTCAGAGGATTTTAACCTTGGCTTTAAATTTTTGAAACGAAAATAGTTAGAACATACATGTCTCAATTGAGACCAAGTGTAAGCCAAGTAAGAAATAAGCAAAGCGACCCAATTAGATATGAGTTTTAGATAAAGCAACGGGGAAGGCCTTGGCTGCAATAAGTTTTCGCTATCGGTCTTTCTGAATGGTGCAATGTGTTGACTGATATGCTTTGTGACAATCTGATTGCTAACAAATAAATTACCCTTCTTCATTGGTCTCTCAATATTTCTTATGAAGATTTTTCTAATATATGCATGAACAACTAAGCCATGACCAAATCTGAAAACAGGTAAATTAATTGCTAGACATACCTCTTCAAATATGTTGGGAGAGCATGATGGTGGTGTGACTTGAAGAATATCTTGCTCCGCCTTCAGATAGCTCCCCAACGCCTTGTCATCATCTTTTTCTCTATTTCATGCATCATTAGTTTGAAGATCCTTGTCCACCAAACTTTCTTTGGCTACTTGTTCTTTTTCTTGAAGCTCGTTAATTTCTATGGCACGAAACTCATAGGGAAGGAAGTAGGTTCCATTAACTTCAGAAAAATCAAGTATGGCTGTCTTGCTATACTTTCCATGCCCTTTCTCAGCAATATTTGCCTCTTTGGATTTGATGGATTCAGAATACATACTACTTTATTCGGCTTTTTCAACCGAAGCACTTTTAGTTTCTGAATCATCTTTATTTTCACCAGTTATATCAATTGGCATGGCTTCTTTTCTTTGAGCCAATTCCCTATCAATTCTATCTTGACGAAGTACTTGCACCCTATCGCGCAAAGCTTTAACTCCCCTCTCAATATCATCCTGCTCTAGATTAGTTTGCCCCCAATGCTTTTAGAATCTTTCGACAATGAAGTGTTAGTGTTGCCGAAATTTTGCAATTGTGTAGGGGGTGTATAATATGCTGCGGTACTAGGTGGAGGTGTATGCACTGCTGTATAACCATATGCTCTTTCGCCAATTCTATCAATGCATGTAGTTTCATCTTCTTGCAAAACTCTAGCCTTTATTGCAGCATAATCAGGAAACAACCCCTTTTCATATTGTTCAAGGCAAAGAGCACTAATTTTCTTGTTTTGTGCCAAGCTCTTTTTTAACGCAGCCACAAGCGCTTTTGGAAGGGGTTGCTCCATAATACTTTCAGATTCTTTCGGCAATGATTCATGAGTGTTGCCAAAATTCTCGAATTGCGTAGAGTATGCATTATATGCTATAGTATTTGATGACGGCACATGTGTTCCTGTAAAATTTTCAGTTATTCGGCTATGACCATGAAGATGCGGGGCCGAATTATGAACATCTACAGTTGCATACGGTGCTGAAAAATTACTAAAATGAGGTGTAGCATATAATGGTTGAGAGTAACTGGCCAAATAGCTAGTAGTAGCATGGCCAATTATCCCATCCATCGTCCAGGTTGGATTCACATACTGCAAATTAGTTGCCGATGAATAAAAAGGTGAAACACTTTCTTCAATGCTATTGGAAATTTTAACATGAGGTGTTTCAAATTGATTAACCGAACCCATCATGTTGTTCACCGGCATATGGATTTGTGGGGTTGCCGATGCATGAGAGTTAGGATACATATGTTGTATGTTACTTGTATCATAAGAAGTTGAAACATGTAAATTACTTTGAATCGGCCTATGCACGTAATTAGATGCCTTATTGAAAAAACTAGGGTTGGCCAATAGAGTATAATCATTGAACGATCTAGTAACATCATATGAATTATTTGCATCTATAGTAGGGAATTGGGTATTCGTATTACCTTTGTAGATTGCAAACCCTAGATGACGATCTCTTCGTAGCAAGAAACGGGCTGGAGACCGTTCGAAGCTTTGTCCCTAGCGGAGTCACCAAAAAGTGTGTTCGCACACAAACACGTAACCGTGTACCCTCGACGCCGGGGGTGATGCACCATAGCTCACGTCGAAGGAGACCTGTCAGGAAGCGCGGTACGCAAGCAATCCGGCGGGTGCTTTTGAGGACCCGAAACCCCACACGCCCGGGAGGGACCCCGTCAGGGCGCGTGGCGGCTATGGGCTGCCCTAGGTCGACCTGATCGCCCTAGGGCCTCGAGGTTCGCCGCCCTGCAAACGAAGAACGAACGAAGAACGAGGAAGAAGAAGAACAAGGGAGAGAGATAAAGGTAAAGGTAAAAAGGTGATATGTTGATAGATCAATTGTGCGTTGTTTCAATCGGCCGTCACCCCCAACATATATAAGAGGCGGCTGGACTTCCCGTACAAGCAAAGGATTTATCTAGGCTTTCCTTACAAAAAAATTGCATCAATTCACGTCCAAAACCCTAGTCAAATTCGGACTGGTTTTATCCAAACTTTCCAAAACTGTTCGGTTTAAACTGGTTGTACTTTGAGGGTCCTTTTTGTGGTGACAAACGACCTCGGATGGAAACAAGCCCAAAAGCAATCTTGACCGTTTCAACGAGACGAACATCTTTAATGTTGAACGTTTTTTCATCAGAGGTCATCTCGAGGGTCAAATCGCTCGTGCAAAACAGCTAATTACTCACGCAGCTCATCAGACATACCCACATATGTGTTTGGTTCCGGCGTCATATTTTGCTCGCTGGAGGGTCTCGCTGTACGGGCTCTAACTTTTGCATACGACCTCGGATTGAGACGATCTTTATATCAAAATCGATCGTTTCGGCGAGACGCACAACGCTCTTGTTGAAACTTTCTCCATTTGAAGCCATATTCATTGGGTTCATGGACATTCTTTAATCTGGTGTCGACATGAGGATCTCTGAACTTGTCATAACTTTTACATCCAAGCTCCGTTTTAGATCATCTTCATATTCATCTTCATCTTCTCGAAAAGAGCCACTTCATGATGACTTTCAATAGTAAGTTTGAATAATCTTGACATAGCTTCAAGCCACTCTTTATAAACGTGCCACTTTTGAGCGTCAACACATAGAGGCATGATGCGCCTGAACTCGTTTCTTGACAGACAGGAGCATATAACAGCCTTCGCCTTTGTATCCAGAAGGGTGTACTTATGAATATCTTAAACATGTGTCATCTTACATAAATCGGTGAGACCGATCTCTGTAACAGTCCAAAGCTCACTGTCCATAGCTAGAAGGCGCTTCCTCATCATAGCCTTCCATCGGGGATAATCATGTCCATCGAAAATTGGGCACGCAGCGGAGACCTTGATTGTCGCTGCAGTCGACATAGCTAAAACTCCAGGTGGTTAAACAGAATCACATAGAACAAGGGAGCACCTTGCTATGTGATGTGGACATCAATACCATTGTTACACCCACAGCCCCTGCTGCTATACATACTGGACCAATTACTAGAGCTCGCCCACGCCAATTAAATTATCAGGTACTTCTGTTTCTTGGTAATGATTCTAATGTTTATAAGAATATGATACCGCCTAAATTGGATACATTTGTTTTGCTTACAAATGAAGGGCCTGGCATGGAGAAGTGGGATGAACACTGGAGCAAGACCAAGCATGGAGATGATGGCATGCGCAAGGGGATCAAGAACGGAGTTACAAGCGATGATTTCAGGACTTTGAAGCCTCCATAAGGAGTGCATGAAGCCTTGGACAAAATATACAAGATGGCACTTCATAAATTTCGTCCAGAGGCTATTCTAGGTGCTGCGTCACCTTATTATTGGGCCAGGCCCATGTATTTTCGAAATACTTAACTATAGGCTGTTTTTAGAGTCCGTATGTGTGGGGAAACAAGAGTTAGGGTTTGTTTCAGACCCCTCCTCCAAGGTCCACGAAATTCCCCCCTCTCCCTCCATATATACAGCCCTTACGGCGTCGTTTAGACTTAGGGGGGTTTAGTTTAGATTAAAGTTTGCCATAGCAGCAACTTCGCGTACTTCATTTGTGTTCAACGACCAGACAAAGGCGTCACAGAACCCCACCTTTGATCAATAAAGATTTCCTCTTATATTCATAATATCCAGATTGCAATCTTAGTTTCTTGCTTGTTCTTTGTTTGCCTACAGGAAACAGACCTTCGTGGTTTGATTGATCATGCTCCGGTGTGGTTAATAACCTCTCGGAGTTGGTTTAGCAATTGCTAAGGCGCGACGTCCTCGCACGTTCGTAGTCGGATCGTCAAAGTCGACTTCCTCAAAAACGATAGCCACCATCTCATCGAAAGACAGGACACCTTTGCCTCTATCAAGTGGAATAGATTTCCAGGTTGTTCGATGAGATTTTACAGTTTTTGGTTTTACAGTATTCCTTGCCTGAGTAGGTTTCGGAAAAAAAATCTGGAGACCCCCGGGCAGTTTTTAGGCCAAAATTTTCACATGCTATTTTTTCCCTATCCTATTTTTAGGCTTTTCTGAGTCTTTTGAGCCACGTGCCATCATAGTGATTTTTGTCGCACTTTTTCATCGTCACTGCCCTGATTTCTGAAAAAATGTCAAAAAAATTTATCGTGCCATCCTGTCAGTTTGACCTGGGAATAGTTTTGAGACACTCATCATTATAATGATTTTTCGTAAAAAAAGAGAAGCGCAAAAAAAAAACAGAGCAAAAAAAATCAAGGGTGTGCTTTTCCCTTGTTTACGTGCAGCGTCGTGATTTTGTTAGTGTTCTAGGCCCGCGTCTGTAGCACGGTCTAGCCTAGGACCAGCACAGTACCGTCGTTGAGTGTTTATTCTACTTTGCATCTCTGAATTGATTATTGCTAATCTTTTTGCAATCATATTATAAACTTTCCTAGATCCACATAAATCTACACCGTGCGTTTGACTCTCCCTGGTAATCGCTCTATCCAAGCTTTGAGAGTTTTGACTACATCGGTTGCCGGTCACCACCAGTTGCTGGGTAAGAACTGCTAAGAATTTGAGATTTTCTTGATGGATTTATGACACCTACCACCACCACTTGTTAGTAGTCTATAGGATCATATTCTTGTGTGTTTCTATTGCTGCTAACCATGGCAAGATCACAAGACGACGAGATTGACTGGGAGAACTTGACGAACAAGGAGCTTCATGATAAGTTTCAGCGAATGATGAGTGGACAGGTGCAAGATGTGCTAAAAAGATTTAAAGAGGCCATGGAGACGATAGATGGCATGGAGAAGACGTTCGAAACAAAGCTCGATAACAAGTTTACTGGATTGCTTTTGTATTTTCCACCACCACCGCCGGCTGCACCTGTCGCACCTCTACAACAACAACAACAACAACGTCGCCTTCCAAATCAAGTGGGACGAGCACAACGCGTTCCCATTGACCCTGGGCAAAATTCTGCTACCGCAGTTGATGCTTCTGTAGCTCCTCCTGCTACTGTAGAGGTGGAGGACCATTACGAGGATGAGGTTGATCAAAATCAGAATGACGTGCAACCACCAGCACCACCACCACCAGGTCGTCCTCATACATATCATCGCAATGGTAGGGCTGCACCACCACCTGAGGTACGAGATCATGACCATCTTCCTAAACTAAAATTGAATATTCCACCATTTGAAGGTAGATATGTTCCTGATATATATCTTACTTGAGAGTTAGAAACTGAACAACGATTTACATGTTTACAATATCCTGAGGAGAGATGTGTCTCTGCTGTAGTTTGTGCTATCACTAGCTTTGCATGTGTTTGGTGGTCTGAACATTCTAGATTATACCCTATTCCAGCTACTTGGGCTGCTTTGAAAATAGCTATGCGTACTCGTTGGGCTCCACCATATTATCAACACGAATTACTTCAAAAATTGTAGCGTTGAAGACAAGGAAAATATTCTGTAGAAGAATATTATCAGGAATTACAAATTGGCATGATTAGATGTGGTTTTGTTGAGGAGAATGAAGGTATGCTTGCATCTTGATACGTCTCCAACGTATCTATAATTTATGAAGTATTCATGCTATTATATTATCAATCTTGGATGTTTTATATGCATTTATATGATATTTTATATGGTTTTTGGGACTAACCTATTAACCTAGAGCCCAGTGCCAGTTTCTGGTTTTCCTTGTTTTAGAGTATCGCAGAAAAGGAAAACCAAACAGAGTCCAATTGACTTGAAACTTGACGGAGCTTTTTTTGGACCAGAAGAAGACCAAGGAGTAAAAGAGTTGGGCCAGAAGAGTCCCAGTCTGCCCACGAGGGTGGGAGGTGCACCCACCCCCCTGGGCACGCCCCCTACCTCGTGGACAGCCCGGAGACCCCCTGACTTATTCTCGATGCCAAAACCTCTTATATATATAGAAACTTCCAGAAATTAACCGAGATCGGAAGTTCCTCCGCCGCAAGCCTCTGTAGCCACGAGAAATCAATCTAGGCCCTCTCTAACACCCTGCCGGAGGGGGCCATCATCACCAGAGGGCATGGAGGAGGATCCCGGAGGGGCCAAAACCACCATGAAGGCCAAGGACCAGAGGGGGAACCTCTCCACATCCAGGGGGAGGCCATGGAGGAGGAAGCGCATGGGGGAGAACATCTCCTCCTCTCTCCCGGTGGCGCCGGAGTGCCATCGGGAGGGGAATCATCGCCGCGGTGATCGTCTTCATCAACATCACCATCCTCATCTCTTTTACGCGGTCCACTCTACCGCACCCCGCTATAATCCCTACTAGAACATGGTGCTTTATGCCACATATTATTATCCAATGATGTGTTGCCATCCTATGATGTTTTGAGTAGATTTCCTTTGTCTATGGGTTGATTGATGATCTAGATTGGTACGAGTTGTATGTTTTATTTTGGTGATGTACTATTGTGCCCTCCATGTCGCGCAAGCGTGAGGGATTCCCGCTGTAGGGTGTTGCAATACGTTCATGATTAGCTTATAGTGGGTTGCTTGAGTGATAGAAGTATAAACCCGAGTAAGGGGATTGTGGCGTATGGGATAAAGGGGACTTGATGCTTTAATGCTATGGTTGGGTTTTACTTTAATGATCTTTAGTAGTCGCTGATTCTTCTTAGAGTTCCAATCATAAGTGCATATGATCCAAGAAGAGAAATTATGTTAGCTTATGCCTCTCCCTCATATGAAATTGCAATGACGACTATCGGTCTTGTTAACAATTGCCTAGGACAATTCCGCACACTGACCCATCATTATTCCACACACGCTATTTATAATATTTAGTAATATATTCTAACTTTATGTTAACGACACCTACTTTCATATTTTAGCTCTCTGATATCATGCAAAGTAATCCTCTTCATACCCACAAAGTAGTTTTATTTCTCGTTTCTAGTTGGAAGCAAACGCTCGGTGTACGTAGAGTCGTATCAGTGGCAGATCGGGCTTGAGAGAATATTGATCTTACCTTTAGCTCCTTGTGGGTTCGACACTCCATACTTATCACTTCCACCTTTGGAAATTGCTACGATGATTCCCTGCACTTGGGGATTATCAAGCTCTCTTCTGGCGCCGTTGCGGGGGAGCAATAGCGTGGGGTTGATATTCTCGTGTGTGCTTGTTTGCTTTCTTCACTAAGTAGATTTTGTTTTTCCTTTTTTGTTTCTGTTTAGTTGTGGGTGAAACATACAAAAAAATTAAAGAATGAAAATACAAAAAAATTTACTTGCCGCTCATACCTAAAAAGTTTTTCAATTAGGGAAGTGATTGGAAGGTTATGTATTGGAGAAGTGAGGGTCGACCTTGAACACTTGTGTTCATGCTCATGGAAACAATGTAGAATTTTTCATGGAATTTTCTCTGTAAATAATTATCCCGTTATATATATCCATTGTATTATAAAAATAATGTGCCAAGCTTTGGTTTTAGGATGATTAGATTGCTTATTTACTATGCGTAGAATAAAAACAGAAACTTTGGCTGTAGCGCGTGATTTTACATTTTTTTACTGGAAAGTCAAATGGGTATGAAACTTTTTGCACATAACTTCTGTACAAATTTTTCAAATTGTCCAATTTAGTTCATAATTTTTTGAGTTAAAAAAGTTACTAAACCTCCAGATTACTACAGACTGTCCTGTTCTAGACAGATTCTGTTTTTCGTGTGTTGTTTGCTTGTTTTGATGCATCTATGGCTAGTATCGAAGGCTATGAACCATAGAGAAGTTGGAATACAGTAGATATAGTTCTAATATGAAATTGGAATGAGTTTGAAACAGTACCTAAATGATAAAGGCGAAGGTGTCCGATGTATCGTTGAGATATATTTCGTTTTCTGTGGGAGTCGACTTTGACGATCCGACTATGAACGTGTGAAGACGTCGCGCCTTAGCAATCGCTAAACCAACTTCCGAGGGTTATTGACCACGCCGGAGCATGATCAACCTGACCACGAGGGTCTATTTCCTGCAAGAAAATGAAGAACAAGCAACAAACTGAGATTGCAATCTGGATATGACGAATAAAAGAGGAAAGCTTTATTAATGAAGGTGGGGTTCTGTGACGTCTTGGTCTGGTCGTTGGAAACAAACTAAGTACGCAAAGTTGCATCTATGGCGAACTTTTAATCTAAACAAACCCAGAGTCTAAACGATGCCTAAGGGTTGTATATATGGAGGAAGAGGGGGGAATTTCGTGGCCCTTGGAGGAGGGGTCCGAAACCAACCCTAACTCTTGTTTCACCACACATATGGACTCTAAAAACAGCCTATACTTAAGTATTTCAAAAATACATGGGTCTGGCCCAATAATTAGGTGAAGCAGCACCTAGAATAGCCTCTGGACAAAATTTATGAAGTGGCATCTTGTATATTTCGTCCAAGGATTCATTCATTCCTTATTGTGGCTTCAAAGTCCTGAAATAATCACTTGTAACTCCGTTCTTGATCCCCTTTCGTTTCTCTTCCAAGGTTCATCTTTCTTGTCCAAACTAGGCCCTTCATTTGTAAGCAAAACAAATGTATATAATTTAGGTAGCATCATATTCTCGTGAATATTAGAATCATTACCAAGGAACGAAAGTACCTGATAATTCAATTGGCGTGCGTGAGCTCTAGTAATTGGTCCAGTATGTATAACAACAGGGGCTTTGGGTGTAACAATGGTATTGATGTCCTCATCACTAAAGGTAGTGATTTGCTTTATTATACTAACGGATCTCACAAAGTTTTTGTTAAAGTTTTGTGTGGATGAAGTGTTCGAAGAACGAGGAGTTACCGATGTGAGAAGAATAGAGAGGCAATAGCTCGTGCTTGGGGATGTCCAAGGCACTCCAAGTAAAAATTCTAAGGATACTCAAGCATCTAAGCTTGGAGATGCCTCGGTTGGCATCGCATCTTTCTTCTTCAACAATTATCGGTATATCTTGGTTTTTGTTTTGTTCACATGATTTGTGTCCTTTGTGTTTTTTCCTTTTCCTTTAAGAACCATGCTAGTATGAGATGGCCGTTCATTGATTTATAGAATTCTTCATGTGCTTCACTTATATCTTTTAAGCATGATCTTATAGAATTGCTCTTTATGCTTCACTTAAATCTTTTGAGTATTGTTTTATGGAATGCTTCGTGTGCTTCACTTATATATTTTGAGCTTGGATATTGGTTAGTCTATATTAATTGTAGGATGCTCCATGAACTTCACTTATATCTTTTGGAGTATGAATTATACTATCATCTAAAGTGGACTTAGAAGAAGTTTGCTCCCACTATTCCGAATTAGGAGAATTTTGCTTATGTGGAGAGTAGTAAAGTTTGTATGCTTGTAGATCATGAACTGAATGCTTTATATGCTGGTTATATTTTTGAACTCATTCATGATGCTACTGAAAATTATTATGAGGGAGGAATACATGCTTTTAGGAGTTGCAATAACATCAAGTTTCCTCTCTATGTGCTTAAACTTTTGAAGTTATAGTTGTTTTGCCTTCCTATGCTAGTTGATTCTTGTTCCCATAAATTGTGTGCTCACAAAATCCCTAGGCATAGGAAGTGGGTTAGGTTTAAATGTGCTAGTCATATTCTTCATGATGCTCTCTCTATGTTTCAATTCTTATCTTTGATGTGAGCATCATTGAAATCATTCACGCCTAGCTAAAAGACATTAAAGAAAAGCGCTTGTTGGGAGACAACCCAATATTTACTCCTACTGTTTTTGTGTGTTTACATGATTAAGATACTGTATTAATCATGTTTTATAGCTTTTGTTTCAATGAAGTGCCAAGTAAGACCTTTGGGAAGACTTGGGTGAAAGTTAATGTGATCTTGCTGTAAAAAAAACAGAAACTTTGCGCTTACGAGATTAGCTGCCATTTTTTACAGAAAAGTGTGATTGAGTTGATTATTTTTTCATAAGATTAATAGACAAATTCCTCACGTCCACCAATTTATTTTAGAATTTTTGGAGTAGCAGAAGTATGGTTGGTGTTCAGATCATTATAGACTGTTCTGTTTCTGACATATTCTGTTTTCATTGCATAGTTTACTTGTTTTCTAGTTTCTATGGCTTATATTTCTCAATATAAATTGTAGAAATGATATGGTACAGTAGGCATTGTTTGAGAACAATTATGAGCCTTGTCTTTGACAGTACCAAAGTGAATGGTTTACTCTTTATCATACTAACCTATCTCACAAAGTGATGTTAAGTTTTGTGTGATTGAAGTTTTCAAGCTTTGGGTGAGATATCGATATGAGGAGAATAAGGAGTGGAAAGGCCCTAAGCTTGGGGATGCCCAAGGCACCCCAAGGTAACATTCAAGGAATACTCAAGTGCTTAAGCTTGGGGATGCCCCGAAAGGCATCCCCTCTTTCGTCTTCAAAATTATCGGTATACCTTACTCGGAGCTATATTTTTATTTGTCACATGATATGTGTTTTGCTTGGATAATATTTTCAATTTTACTTGTTGTCTGAATAAAATCATTGGATCAAAAATCTTGAATGAAAAATAATCCTCCCATGGCTAGTTAATTATTTGACTACTCAGTGTCCTTCACTTATATCTTTTTGGAGTAGTTTGTCATTTACTCATGTGCTTCACGTATATCCTATGAGTAAATGGTTGAATAAATTGAATATCATAAATATGAATTTATATATGTTTCATATGCTTATACCATGGTGACTAATGACTTCACGCAGAATAAGTATATGTAGTAAACTTATTGAAAGTTAGCAAACGTAGAATTGGTCACTTGAACAATTCATGAAAGAATATTGAAGGAAGAGAGAGTTCACATATAAATATACTATCTTGGACATCTTTTGTAATTGTGAGAACTCATTAAAATATAACATGCTAAAAGGTTGATGTCGGACAAGGAAGACAACGTAATGGGTTATGTTTTCTTATATCCGAAATAAAGTATATTGTCTTGGATCATCCAACATGTTGAGCTTGCTTTTCCCCCTCATGCTAGCAAAATTCTTTGCACCAAGTAGAAATACTACTTGTGCTTCCAAACATTCCTTAAACCATTTTTGCCATGAGAGTCCACCATAGCTACCTATGGATTGAGTAACATCCTTCAAGTAAGTTGTCATCGGTGCATGCAATAAAAAATTGCCCTCTAAATATGTATGATCTATTAATGTGGAGAAAATAAGCTTTATATGATCTTGTGATGTGGAAGAAATAAAAGCGATGGACTGCATAATAAAGGTCCATATCACAAGTGGCAATATAAAGTGACATTCTTTTGCATTAAGATTTTGTGCATCCAACCATAAAAGCGCATGACAACATGTGCTTCCCTCTGCGAAGGTCCTATCTTTTACTTTTATCTTCTACCCTTATGCAAGAGTCATGGTGATCTTCACCTTTCCTTTTTACATTTTATCCTTTGGCAAGCACATTGTGTTGGAAAGATCCTTATATATATACCCAATTGGATGTAAGTTATCATGAACTATTATTATTGACATTACCCTTGATGTAAAAGGTTGGGAGGCGAATCTATAAGCCCCTATCTTTCTCTGTGTCCGATTAAAACTTTGAACCCATAAATATCACGTGAGTGTTAGCAATTGTGAAAGATTAAATGATAGTTGAGTATGTGGAGTTTGTAAATGAAAGCTCTAACATAGACCATTCCTGAAAATAAGATGAATTGCAATTGTTTGATGACTGAGAATATAGTTTGTTACTTTCAAGGAAGTTTATGATCTATACTTTAACATGTGAATAGCTTGTTACTTGATCATGAAAAGTTTTATGAAAATGAGCTACTGTTATGATATATAATGATGCTAGAAAAAGTGATTGGAACTATCATTGATGAAATTTATGCACTTGCTAGCATTCACACTTCATGAATTATTTCTTTTATCATTACCTACTCGAGGACGAACATGAAATAAGCTTGGGGATGGTGATATGTCTCCAACGTATCTATAATTTGTGAAGTATTCATGCTATTATATTATCAACCTTGGATGTTTTATATGCATTTATATGCTACTTATATGGTTTTTGGGACTAACCTATTAACCTAGAGCCCAGTGCCAGTTTCTGTTTTTCCTTGTTTTAGAGTATCGCAGAAAAGGAAAACCAAACGGAGTCCAATTGACCTAAAACTTGACAGAGATTATTTTTGGACCAAAAGAAGGCCAATGAGTAAAAGAGTTGGGCCAGAAGAGTCCCGGGCTTCCCATGAGGGTGGGAGGCGCACCCACCCCCCTGGGCGCGCCCCTACCTCGTGGACAGCCCGGAGACCCCCATGACTTGTTCTCGACGCCAAAACCTCTTATATATACAGAAACTTCCAGAAATTAACCGAGATCGGAAGTTCCGCCACCACAAGCCTTTGTAGCCATGAGAAATCAACCTAGGCCCTCTCTGGTACCCTGTCGGAGGGGGCCATCTTCACTAGAGGGCATGGAGGAGGATCCCGGAGGGGCCATCGTCACCATGAAGGCCAAGGACCGGAGGGGGAACCTCTCCCCATCCAGGGAGGAGGCCATGGAGGAGGAAGCACAAGGGGGAGAACCTCTCCTCCTCTCTCTCGGTGGCGCCAGAGTTCCATCGGGAGGGGAATCATCGCCTCGGTGATCGTCTTCATCGACATCACCATTCTCATCTCTTTTACGCAGTCCACTCTCCTGCACCCCGCTGTAATCCCTACTTGAACATGGTGGTTTATGCCACATATTATGATCCAATGATGTGTTGCCATCCTATGATGTTTTGAGTATATTTCCTTTGTCTATGGGTTGATTGATGATCTAGATTGGTACGAGTTGTATGTTTTATTTTGGTGCTGTCCTTTTGTGCCCTTCATGTCATGCAAGCATGAGGGATTCCCGCTGTAGGGTGTTGCAATATGTTCATGATTTGCTTATAGTGGGTTGCTTGAGTGACAGAAGCATAAACCCGAGTAAGGGGGTTGTGGCGTATGGGATAAAGGGGACTTGATGCTTTAATGCTATGGTTGGATTTTACCTTAATGATCTTTAGTAGTTAAGGATGCTTGCTAGAGTTCCAATCATAAGTGCATATGATCCAAGAAGAGGAAGTATGTTAGCTTATGCCTCTCCCTCATATGAAATTGCAATGATGACTATCGGTCTTGTTAACAATTGTCTAGGACAATTCCACACACTGACCCATCATTATTCCACACTCGCTATTTATAATATTTGGTAATATATTCTAACTTTATAATAACAACACCTACTTTCATATTTTAGCTCTCCGATATCATGCAAAGGTATCCTCTTCATACCCACAACGTAGTTTTCTTTCTCGTTTCTAGTTGGAAGCAAACGCTCGGTGTACGTAGAGTCGTATCAGTGGCAGATAGGGCTTGAGAGAATATTGATATTACCTTTAGCTCCTTGTGGGTTCGACACTCCATACTTATCACTTCCACCTTTGGAAATTGCTACGATGATTCCCTACACTTGGGGATTATCACACGTTTTATCGGTGGATTAAATAGAGAGATTCGGACCATTCAAGAGTATAAGGAGTATAATAATATCACTCGTTTATTCCATCTTGCTTGTAAAGCTGAACGTGAAGTGCAGGATCGACAGGCATTGGCGCGAACTAACTTTTCTGCAGGTCGACCTTCATCATGGACACCACATGCATCCTCTACTTCCACTGCAGCAGCACCTCCATCAGGTGCCACCTCTAGCCGTGATACAAGAAAGCAGGCACAACCACCACTATCTGCCAATAGCACACCTGCCGAGCCTACGCAGAGCTCTTCTTCTTCCATGGCATCAACAGGGCACACAAGTGATATTATTTGTCATCGTTATAAGGGAAGAGGACATTTTGCGAGAGAATACAAATCTCAGCGTGTGATGATTGCTACTGAGGATGGTGGGTATGAGTCCACTAGTGACTATGATGAGGAGACTTTGACTCTTATTACACATGAAGAACACTGTGGAGATGATTCTGATCATGAGACGCAATACATGGCTGCTGAAGATGTTGACAGGTATGAATGTTTAGGTGCTCAACGTGTTTTGATTGTGCAGGTTACACAAGTTGAACAAAATCAGAGGCATAATTTGTTCCATACAAAGGGAGTTGTGAAGGAACATTCTTTTCGCGTCATCATAGATGGAGGGAGCTGCAACAACTTGGCTAGCATGGAGATGGCGGAGAAGCTATCTCTCACCACAAGACCACATCCACATCCTTACTACATCCAATGGTTTAACAACAGTGGCAGGGTTAAGGTAACACATACTATTTGTGTGCATTTTAGTATCTCTACATATGCTGATTATGTTGATTGTGATGTGGTACCTATGCAAGCATGTTCCTTATTACTTGGTAGACCATGGCAATTTGATAAAAAATTGTACACCATGGTAGAAACAATCAGTATACTCTTGTTCATAAGGACAAACATATTACTTTGCTTCCTATGAATCCTGATTCCATTCTGAAAGATGATGTTAATAGAGCTAATAGCAAAACAGGAGAAAAATAAGAGTGAAAATCAGATTGTGGCAAAAGAATTTGAGCAACAAATGAAACCTAATAATAAACCATCTAGTGTTGCTTCTGAAATTAAATTGAAAAGTGCATGTTTACTTGCCACAAATTCTGATATTGATGAGCTAGATTTTAGCAAATCTGTTTGCTATGCTTTTGTGTGCAAAGAGGCATTATTTTCATTTGAGGACGTGCCTTCCTCTTTGCCCCCTACTGTCACTAACATTTTGCAGGAGTTCGCTGATGTATTTCCACAAGACGTGCCACCGGTATTACCACCTATTCAAGGGATTGAGCATCAGATTGACTTAATGCCCGGTGCATCGCTGCCTAACCGTGCGACATACCACACCAATCCAGAGGATATGAAGGAGATTATGCATCAAGTACAGGAACTGCTCGACAAAGGTTATATATGTGAATCTCTTAGTCCTTGTGATGTTCCTATTATACTAGTGCCTAAAAAGGATGGTACGTCGCGTATGTGTGTTTATTGTAGAGGCATTAATAATATTACTATTCGTTATCATCATCCTATTCCTAGGCTAGATGATATGCTTGATGAATTGAGTGGCTCTACAATATTCTCCAAAGTTGATTTGCATAGTGGATACCTTCAAATTCATATTAAATTGGGAGATGAATGGAAAATGACATTTAAAACTAAGTTTGGATTATATGAGTGGTTAGTCATGCCTTTTGGGTTAACTAATGCACCTAGAGACTAATGAACGAAGTTTTACGTGCTTTCATTGGACGATTTGTGGTAGTCTATTTTGATGATATACTAATTTATAGCAAATCTTTGGAAGAATATTTGGAACATTTGCATGTTGTTTTTATTGCTCTATGGGATGCACGTTTGTTTGGTAACCTTGGAAAGTGCACCTTTTGCACCGACCGAGTATCTTTTCTTGGCTATGTTGTTACTCCAAAGGGAATTGATGTTGATAAAGCCAAGATTAAAGCTATTGAGAGTTGGCTGCAGCCCAAAACGGTCACACAAGGGAGGAGTTTTCTTGGCCTTGCTGGATTCTACAGGCATTTTGTGAGAGATTTCAGCACCATTGCTGCACCTCTCAACGATCTTACAAAGAAGGATGTGCCTTTTGTTTGGGGTACCGCACAAGAAGTGATGAGGACATCAATACCATTGTTACACCCACAGCCCCTGCTGCTATACATACTTGACCAATTACTAGAGCTCGCGCACGCCAATTGAATTATCAGGTACTTTCGTTTCTTGGTAACGATTCTAATATTCATGAGAATATGATGCTGCCTAAATTGGATACATTTGTTGTGCTTACAAATGAAGGGCCTAGCTTGGACAAGAAAGATGAACCTTGGAGCAAGTTCAAGCATGGAGATGATGGCATGCGCAAGGGGATCAAGAACGGAGTTACAAGTGATGATTTCAGGACTTTGAAGCCACCATAAGGAGTGGATGAAGCCTTGGACTAAATATACAAGATGTCACTTCATAAATTTCCTCCAGAGGCTATTCTAGGTGCTGTGTCACCTTATTATTGGGCCATGCCCACGTATTTTCGAAATACTTAAGTATAGGCTGTTTTTAAAGTCCGTATGTGTGGGGAAACAAGAGATAGGGTTGGATTCGGACCCCTCCTCCAAGGGCCACTAAATTCCCCTCTCTTCCTCCATATATACAGCCCTTAGGGCATCGTTCAGACTTTGGGTTTTGTTTAGATTAAAAGTTCGACATAGCTGCAACTTCGCGTACTTCGTTTGTGTCCAACAACCAGACCAAGACGTCACAGAACCCCACCTTCATTAATAAAGCTTTCCTCTTTTATTCGAAATATCCAGATTGCAATCTCAGTTTCTTGCTTGTTCTTCATTTGCTCGCAGGAAATAGACCCTCGTGGTCAGGTTGATCGTGCTCCGGCGTGGTCAATAACCCTCGGAAGTTGGTTTAGCCATTGCTAAGGCACGACGTCTTTGCACGTTCATAGTCGGATCGTCAAAGTCGACTCCCACAGAAAACGATATCTATCTCATCGAAACATCAGGACTCCTTTGACTCTATCAAGTGGTATCAGATTTCTAGGTTGCTCGGTGATATTTTTCAGTTTTTCGTAGTTTAGATCAAGTCTGTTCTTCATACCTGCAGTCCACAAAAAAGCCAAAAAATTAGGGTTAGTTCGTCATATCCAAACCAATCTGAGCCTTTGCATAGTCTTTTCAGTATTTTGCTTTGTTCAATTTGCGGTTGCATCGTCATGTCTAGTTCTTGGTCTTAGAGTCTAGTCTTTTAGAGTTTCGAGTTCTGGTCATAAGTTGTCACACCGCCGCCGCACCATCATCATCGCCCCTGCCATCTACCACCACCGCTTATCCGCCATCGATCCGTCTCCATATACCATCACCAATCTGTATCCATATACCACCACCAATCCGTATCTATATACCACCACCGCTGCCATATCCTACCACCATATATCCACCACCAATCTGAGTTCCATTCATATTAGGTTTGTTTTCGAGGTCCGTCTAATTTCCGATTCGTGTTTCCTTGCCTGAGTAGGTTTCGGAAAAAAAAGAGTCTGGAGACCCCCAGGCAGTTTTTAGGCCAAAATTTTCATAGGCAAAAATATTTTTTCCCTATCCTATTTTTATGCTTTTCTGAGTCTTTTGATCCACGTGCCATCATAGTGACTTTTTGTCGCACTTTTTCATCGTCGCTGCCCCGATTTCTGAAAAAACTCAAAACAAAATTCCGTGCCCATCCTGTCAGTTTGACGAGGGAAAAGTTTCGAGACACTCGCCATTATAGTGATTTTTCGCAAAAAAAAGGAGGAGCGCCAAAAAAACAGAGCGAAAAAAGTCCCAGAGTGTGCTTTTCCCTTGTTTACGTGCAGCACCGTGATTTTGTTAGTGTTCTAGGCTCGCGTCTCTAGCACGGTCTAGCCTAGGACCAGCACAGTACCGTCGTTGAGCATTTATTCAACTTTGCATCTCTGAATTGATTATTGCTGACCCTTTTTGCTACCATATTATAAGCCTTCCCAGCTCCACATACATCTACGTCGTGCGTTTGATTTTTCCTGGTAATCGCTCTATCCAAGCTTTGAGAGTTTTGACGACGACGGTTGCTGATCACCGCCTGCTGCTGGGTAAGAACTGGTAAGAATTTGAGATTTCCTTGACGGATTTGTGACACCCACAACCACCTCTTGTTAGTAGTTGGTAGGATCATATTCTTGTGTGTTTCTATTGCTGCTAACCATGGCAGGATCACAAGCCGACGAGACTGACTGGGAGAACATGACGAATAAGGAGTTACATGATAAATTTCAGCAAATGATGAGTGGACAGGTGCAAGATGTGCTAAACAGATTTGAAGAGGCCATGGAGAAGATAGATGGCATGGACAAGACGTTCGAAACAAAGCTCGATAACAAGTTTAATGAATTGCTCGCGCATCTTCCACCAGCACCACCGGCTGCCCCTAACGCACCTCTACAACAACAACAACAACAACAACAACAACAACAACAACAACAACAACAACAACAACAACAACAACAACAACAACAACAACGTCGCTTTCCAAATCAAGTGGGATGAGCACAACACATTCCCATTGACCCTGGGCAAAATTCTGGTGCCGCTGTTGATGCTTCTATCGCTCGTGCTGCTACTGCAGAGGTGGAGGACCATTACGAGCATGAGGTTGATCAAAATCAGAACTACGTGCAACCACCAGCACCACCACCACCAGGTCGTCCTCAGGTATATCATCGCAACGGTAGGGCTGCACCACCATATGAGGTACGAGATCAGGACCATCTTCCCAAACTGAAATTGAATATTCCACCATTTGAGGGTAGATATGTTCCTGGTATATATCTTACTTGGGAGTTAGAAACTGAACAACGTTTTACATGTTTCCAATATCCTGAGGAGAGACGTGTTCGTACTGTTGTTTGTGCTTTCACTAGCTTCACATGTGTTTGTAGGTCTGAACGTTGTAGATTATATCCCATTCCAACTACTTGGGCTGCTTTGAAAACTGCTATGCGTACTCGTTGGGTTCCACCATATTATCAACGTGAATTACTTCAAAAATTGCAGCATTTAAGACAAGGAAAAAATTATGTAGAAGAATATTATCAGGAATTAAAAACTGGCATGATTAGATGTGGTATTGTTGAGGAGAATGAATCTATGCTTGCACGTTTTATGGGTGGATTAAATAGAGAGATTCAGATCATTCTAGAGTATAAGGAGTATACTAATATCACTCGTTTATTCCATCTTGCTTGTAAAGCTGAACGTGAAGTGCAGGATCGACAGACAATGGCACGAACTAACTTTTCTGCAGGTCGATCTTCATCATGGACGCCACGTGCATCTCTACTTCCACTACACCAGCACCTCCATCAGGTGCCACCTCCAGCCGTGATACAGGAAAGCAGGCACAACCACCACTATCTGCCAAGAGCACACCCGTCGGACCTGCGCAGAGCTCTTCTTCTTCCATGGCATCAACAGGGCACACAAGTGATATTATTTGTCGTCATTGTAAGGGAAGAGGACATTTTGCGAGAGAATGCAAATCTCAGCGTGTGATGATTGCTACTGAGGATGGTGGGTATGAGTCCGCTAGTGACTATGATGAGGAGACTTTGGCTCTTATTACACATGAAGAACACGGTGGAGATGATTCTGATCATGAGACGCAGTACATGGTGCTGAAGATGCTAACAGGTATGAATGTTTAGTTGCTCAACGTGTTTTGAGTGTGCAGGTTACACAAGCTGAGCAAAATCAGAGGCTTAATTTGTTCCATACAAAGGGAGTTGTGAAGGAACGTTCTGTTCGCGTCATCGTAGATGGAGGGAGCTACAACAACTTGGCTAGCATGGAGATGGCGGAGGAGATATCTCTCACCACAAGACCACATCCACATCCTTACTACATCCAATGGTTCAACAATAGCAGCAAGGTTAAGGTAACATGTAATGTTCGTGTGCACTTTAGTATCTCTACATATGCTGATTATGTTGATTGTGATGTGGTACCTATGCAAGCATGTTCCTTATTACTTGGTAGACCGTGGCAACTTGATAAAAATTCTGTACACCATGGTAGAAACAATCAGTATACTCTTGTTCATAAGGACAAAAATATTACTTTGCTTCATATGACTCCTGATTCCATTTTGAGAGATGATATTACTAGAGCTAATAAAGCAAAACAGGAGCAAAATAAGAGTGAAAATCAGATTGTGGCAAAAGAATTTGAGCAACACATGAAGCCTAATAATAAACCATCTAATGTTGTTTCTGAAATTAAATTGAAAAGTGCATGTTTACTTGCCACCAAATCTGATATTGATGATCTAGATTTCAGCAAATCTGTTTGCTATGCTTTTGTGTGCAAAGAGGCATTACTTTCATTCGAGTATGTGCCTTCCTCTTTGCCTCCTGCTGTCACTAACATTTTGCAGGAGTTCGCTGACGTATTTCCACAAGACGTGCCACCGGGATTACCACCTATTCGAGGGATTGAGCATCAAATTGACTTAATTCCCGGTGCATCATTACCCAACCGTGCACCATACCATACCAATCCAGAGGAGATGAAGGAGATTATGCGTCAAGTACAAGAGCTGCTCGACAAAGGTTATATACGTGAATCTCCTAGTCCTTGTGTTGTTCCTATTATACTAGTGCCTAAAAAGGATGGTACATCGCGTATGTGTGTTGATTGTAGAGGCATTAATAATATTACTATTCGTTATGGTCATCCTATTCCTAGGCTAGATGATATGCTTGATGAATTGAGTGGCTCTACAATATTCTCCAAAGTTGATTTGCGTAGTGGATACCATCAAATTCATATGAATTGGGAGATGAATGGGAAACAACATTTAAAACTAAGTTTGCATTATATGAGGGGTTAGTCATGCCTTTTGGGTTAACTAATGCACCTAGTACTTTCATGAGATTAATGAACGAAGTTTTACGTGCTTTCATTGGACAATTTGTGGTAGTTTAGTTGATGACATATTGATTTATAGCAAATCTTTGGAGGAAAATTTGGAACATTTACATGCTGTTTTTATTGCTCTACGTGATGCACGTTTGGTTGGTAACCTTGGAAAGTGCACCTTTTGCACCGACTGAATATCTTTTCTTGGCTATGTTGTTACTCCACAGGGAATTGAAGTTGATAAAGCCAAGATTGAAGATATTGAGAGTTGGCCGCAGCCCAAAACGGTCACACAACTGAGGAGTTTCTTTGGCCTCGCTGGTTTCTATAGGCGTTTTGAGAGAGATTTCAGCACCATTGCTGCACCTCTCAACAAGCTTACAAAGAAGGATTTGCCTTTTGTTTGGGGTACCCCATAGGAAGAAGCCTTCACGGTATTGAAAGATAAGTTGACACATGCTCCTTTACTCCATCTTCCTGATTTTAATAAGACTTTTGAGCTTGAATGTGATGCTAGTGGAAATGGATTAGGAGGTGTGTTATTACAAGATGGCCAACCTATTGCATACTTTTCTGAAAAATTGAGTGGGCCTAGTCTGAACTATTCTACTTATGATAAAGAATTATATGCTCTTGTTCGGACCTTAGAAACATGGCAACATTATTTATGGCCCAAGGAATTTGTTATACATTCTGATCATGAATCTTTGAAACACATTAAAAGTCAAGCAAAACTGAACCGTCGACATGGTTAATGGGTTGAATTCATTGAGACTTTCCCTTATGTAATTAAACACAAGAAGGGTAAAGAAAATGTTATTGCTGATGCATTGTCTCGTCGTTATACTATGCTTTCACAACTAGACTTCAAAATATTTGGTTTGGAGACCATCAAAGATCAATATGTGCATGATGCTGAGTTTAAAGATGTATTGCAGAATTGTAAGGAAGGGAGAACTTGGAACAAGTCGGTTCTTAACGATGGATTTGTGTTTCGTGCTAACAAGCTATGCATTCCAGCTAGCTCCGTTCGTCTTTTGTTGTTGCAGGAGGCGCATGGAGGAGGATTAATGGGACACTTTGGCGTCAAGAAGACGGAGAATATACTTGCTACACATTTCTTTTGGCCAAAGATGAGACGGGATGTTGAGCATTTTGTTGCTCGCTGCACCATGTCAAAAAGCTAAGTCACGACTCAATCCTCATGGTTTATATATGCCTTTGCCTATACCTAGTGTTCCTTGGAAGGATATATCTATGGACTTTGTTTTAGGTTTACCTCGAACAATGAAGGGGAGGGATAACATATTTGTTGTCGTGGATAGGTTCTCGAAAATCGCACACTTTATACCATGTCATAAAAGTGATGATGCTGTTAATGTTGCTGATTTGTTCTTTCATGAAATTATTCGCTTGCATGGTGTGCCAAATAGTATTGTTTCAGATCGTGGTACTAAATTTCTTAGCCACTTTTGGAGATGTTTATGGGCTAAGTTGGGCACTAAACTACTTTTTAGTACTACTTGTCACCCCCAAAGTGATGGACAAACTGAAGTAGTCAATAGAACATTGTCTACTATGCTTAGGGCTGTTTTGAAGAATAATAAGAAAATGTGGGAAGAATGCTTGCCTCATATTGAATTTGCTTATAATCGTTCATTGCATTCTACTACTAAGATGTGCCCTTTTGAAATTGTGTATGGTTTCCTACCTCGTGCACCTATTGATTTGTTGCCTCTTCCATCTTCGGAGAAGGTTAATTTTGATGCGAAAGAATGTGTTGAATTGATTTTAAAAATGCATGAGTTAACTAAGGAAAACATTGAGCGTATGAATGCTAAATATAAACTTGCTGGTGATACGGGTAGAAAACATGTTGTGTTTGCACCTGGAGATCTTGTTTTGTTACATTTGCGTAAGGATAAATTTCCTAATTTGCGCAAATCAATGCTAATGCCATGTGTTGATGGTCCTTTTAAGGTGTTAGAGAAAATAAATGATAATGCATATAAACTTGAGCTGTCTGCAGATTTTGGGGTCAGTCCCACTTTTAACATTGCAGATTTGAAGCCTTATTTGGGTGAGGATGATGAACTTTCGTCGAGGACGACTTCATTTCAAGAAGGGGAGGATGATGAGGACATCAATACCATTTTTACACCCACAGCCCCTGCTGCTATACATACTGGACCAATTACAAGAGCTCGTGCACGCCAATTGAATTATCAGGTACTTTCATTTCTTGGTAACGATTCTAATGTTCATGAGAATATGATGCTGCCTAAATTGGATACATTTGTTTTGCTTACAAATAAGGGCCTAGCTTGGACAAGAAAGACGAACCTTGGAGCAAGTTCAAGCATGGAGATGATGGCATGCGCAAGGGGATCAAGAATGGAGTTACAAGTGATGATTTCAGGACTTTGAAGCCACCATAAGGAGGGCATGAAGCCTTGGACGAAATATACAAGATGCCACTTCATAAATTTCGTCCAGAGGCTATTCTAGGTGTTGCGTCACCTTATTATTGGGCCAGGCCCATGTATTTTTGAAATACTTATGTATAGGCTGTTTTTAGAGTCTGGATGTGTGGGGAAACAAGAGTTAGGGTTAGTTTCAGACCCCTCCTCCAAGGGCCACGAAATTCCCGCCTCTTCCTCCATATCTACAACCCTTAGGGCGTCGTTTAGACTTTGGGTTTTGTTTAGATTAAAAGTTTGCCATAGATGCAACTTTGCGTACTTCGTTTGTGTCCAACGACCAGACCAACACGTCACAGAACCCCACCTTCATTAATAAAGCTTTCCTCTTTTATTCGCAATATCCAGATTGCAATCTCAGTTCCTTTCTTGTTCTTCGTTTGCTCACAGGAAATAGACCCTCGTGGTCAGGTTGATCGTGGTCCGGCGTGGTCAATAACCCTCGGAAGTTGGTTTAGTGATTTCTAAGGTGCGACGTCTTCGCACGTTCATAGTCGGATTGTCAAAGTCGACTCCCACAGAGAACGATGTCTATCTCATCGAAACATCGGGACACCTTCGCCTCTATCAGGAAGAAGCCTTCACGGTATTGAAAGATAAGTTGACACATGATCCTTTACTCCAACTTCCTGATTTTAATAAGAATTTTGAGCTTGAATGTGATGCTAGTGGAATTAGATTAGGAGGTGTGTTATTACAAGATGGCAAACCTGTTGCATACTTTTGTGAAAAATTGAGTGGGCCTAGTCTGAATTATTCTACTTATGATAAAGAATTATATGCTCTTATTTGTACTTTAGAAACATGGCAACATTATTTATGGCCCAAAGAATTTGTTATACATTCTGATCATGAATCTTTGAAACATATTAAAATTCAAGCTAAACTAAATCATACACATGCTAAATGGGTTTAATTCATTGAGACTTTCCCTTATGTCATTAAACACAAGAAGGGTAAAGAAAATTTTATTGTTGATGCATTGTCTCGTCGCTATACTATGCTTTCACAACTTGACTTCAAAATATTTGGTTTGGAGACCATCAAAGATCAATATGTGCATGATGCTGATTTTAAAGATGTAATGGAGAATTGTAAAGAAGGAAGAACGTGGAACAAGTTCGTCATTAATGATGGATTTGTGTTTCGTGCTAACAAGCTTTGCATTCCAGCTAGCTCCGTTTGTCTTTTGTTGTTGCAGCAGGCGCATGGAGGAGGATTAATGGGACACTTTGGTGTCAAGAAGATGGAGGATATACTTGCTACACATTTCTTTTGGCCAAAGATGAGACGTGATGTTGAGCATTTTGTTGCTCGCTGCACTACACGTCAAAAAGCAAAGTGACGACTAAATCCTCATGGTTTATATATGCCTTTGCCTATACCTAGTGTTCCTTGGGAGGATATATCTATGGACTTTGTTTTAGGTTTACCTCGAACAAAGAAGGGGAGGGATAGCATATTTTTTGTCGTGGATAGGTTCTCGAAAATGGCACACTTTATACCATGTCATAAAAGCGATGATGATGTTAATGTTGCTGATTTGTTCTTTCATGAAATTATTCGCTTGCATGGTCTGCCAAATACTATTGTTTCAGATCATGATACTAAATTTCTTAGCCACTTTTGGAGATGTTTATGGGCTAAGTTGGGTACTAAACTGCTTTTTAGTACTACTTGTCACCCCCAAACTGATGGACAAACTGAAGTAGTCAATAAAACATTGTCTACTATGCTTAGGGCTGTTTTGAAGAATAATAAGAAAATGTGGGAAGAATACTTGCCTCATATTGAATTTGCTTATAACCGTTCATTGCATTCTACTACTAAGATGTGCCCTCTTGAAATTGTGTATGGTTTCCTACCTCGTGCAACTATTGATTTGTTGCCTCTTCCATCTTCGGAGAAGGTCAATTTTGATGCTAAAGAACATGCTGAATTGATTTTAAAAATGCATCAGTTAACTAACAAAAAAATGAGCGTATGAATGCTAAATACAAACTTGCTGGAGATAAGGGTAGAAAACATGTTGTGTTTGCACCTAGAGATCTTGTTTGGTCACATTTGCGTAAGGATAGATTTCCTAATTTGCGCAAATCAATGCTAATGCCACGTGCTGCTGGTCCTTTTAAGGTGTTAGAGAAAATAAATGATAATGCATATAAACTTGAGCTGCCTGCAGATTTTGGGGTTAGTCCCACTTTTAACATTGCAGATTTGAAGCCTTATTTGGGTGAGGAAGATGAGCTTCCGTCGAGGACAACTTCATTTCAAGAAGGGGAGGATGATGAGGACATAAATACCATTGTTACACCCGCAGCCCCTGCTTCTATACACACTAGACCAATTACTAGAGCTCGTGCACACCAATTAAATTACCACGTACTTTCGTTTCTTGGTAATGATTCTAATATTCATGAGAATATGATGTTTCCTAAATTGGATACATTTGGTTTTCTTACAAATGAAGGGCCTGGCATGGATAAGAGGGATGAACACTGGAGCAAGACCAAGCATGGAGATGATGGCATGCGCAAGGGGATCAAGAACGGAGTTACAAGTGATGATTTCAGGACTTTGAAGCCACCATAAGGAGTACATGAAGCCTTGGACGAAATATACAAGATGCCACATAATAAATTTGGTCCACAGGCTATTCTAGGTGCTGCGTCACCTTATTATTAGGCCAGGCCCATGTATTTTCGAAATACTTAAGTATAGGCTGTTTATAGAGTCTGTATGTGTGGGGAAACAAGAGTTAGGTTTGGTTTCGGACCCCTCCACCAAGGGCCACGAAATTCTACCCCCTCTTCCTCCATATATACAACCCTTAGTGTGTCGTTTAGACTTTGGGGGTTTTTTGTTTAGATTAAAGTTCGCCGTAGATGCAACTTCACATACTTCGTTTGTGTTCAATGACCAGACAAAGGCGTAACAAAACCCCACCTTTGATCAATAAAGCTTTCATCTTATATTCACAATATCCAGATTGCAATCTTAGTTTCTTCCTTATTCTCCGTTTTCCTGTAGGAAGCAGACCTTTGTGGTGAGGTTGATCGTGCTCCGGTGTGGTCAATAACCTCTCGAAGTTGGTTTAGCGATTGCTAAGGCGCGACGTCCTCGCACGTTCGTAGTTGGATCGTCAAAGTCGACTTCCACCAAAACGATAGCCACCATCTCATCGAAAGACGGGACACCTTTGCCTCTATCACTCTGATACCAATTGAAAGTGCTAGTTATTGACTAGAGGGGGTGAATAGGCGATTTTTATGAACGTCTTCAAAACACGGGGGCTTTGAAGACAGACAGGAGAAATGAACCTATTGATATGCAGCGCAAGGTAGACTACACTAGACAAGCCATAGTCAAGTAAGCAATGAACTGATCAACAGCTAGGTAGTATGGATCAGGATGGAAAATAGTATGAAGCTAAACAACAACAGTCCTCACACAATGAAGTCAATCAGATCATGCAAGCAGGCAATGACTTCATGGAGACAAATTGTAAGTAAAGAGAGGTAAAGGATAGAACCAGTTGCTTGGTGAGGACAAGGATTTGTTGAACCAGTTCCAGTTTCTATGACAACTATACGTCTGGTTAGGGAGGCTGAGATTCAACTCAGAAGACCGTGTCTTCACCTTTTCCCCCTTGAGCTAAGGACACACAGTCCTCGCCCAATCACTCTGGTAAGTCTTCAAGGGAGACTTCCAAACCTTCACAGACTTAGTTCACTGGCAATCCACAATGACTCTTGGATGCTCAGAACGCGACGCCTAACCGGCTAGAGGATTCACAGTCCTCAAGTGTAACAAGTCTTCAGGTCACACAGATAGAAAGACTTTAGTGATGCCTAACACTCTTTGGCTCTGGGTGTTTAGGGCGTTGTCCTCGCAAGGATTTCTCTCTCAAATGCTTCAGAGGTGGGTTGCTCTCAAACGACAAAAGCCATGCACTAACTCTGAGCAGCCACCATTTATGGTGTAGGGGGTGGGATATTTATAGCCAGGAGGCAACCCGACCTGATTTATCCGAAATGACCCTAGGTCACTAAGGAACTGACACGTGTCCAATAGTAAGATTTCAAACACACGCGGCAACTTGACTTGGGCTACAAGTAAAGCTCACTCATCTAGCTGTGGATAAGATTTGCTCTCCTTGTCTTCACTCAAAGACATAGGATTTGGTTGAGCATCACTTCAGTCACACTGACTTTGTTCACTTGGACCCCACTTGATAGTGCGGTGGTTCCTATGACTCAACAAAGAGGAAAAGGAAACTACGAAACAACTATGTCTTCGCACTCCATAGTCTTCACATGAATGTCTTCTCGAGTCATAATCTTCATTGTGAATATCTTCACAGACCACAATTGTCTTCAATGTCTTCACACATTTTTAGGGGTCATCTCTGGTAGGTAAACCGAATCAATGAGGGACTACTACATGTGTTATCCTGCAATTCTCACAAACACATTAGTCCCTCAACCAAGTTTGTCATCAATACTCCGAAACCAACTAGGGGTGGCACTAGATGCACTTACAATATCAAACCCAAAGATATCACTAGGAACACACACACGAAAGATAGACGGGATCTGCACAACCAAGGAGTGAGCTCAAGATATGTGACGATGGAAATGCTCTTGTTGTACAGATGCTAGAGAGACGCTAGCTCGATTGCTCAAATGGGCTAGATACGCTTGTGCACCAACCTATGAGAGAAATGCGCCGGCTTCAATCCCAAGTATCCTATGTATGTAATGACCAAGATGATGTAGATGCAAAATGGCTCGATGCTATTGCTTACAAGCTCTTTGTTTCTCCTCTTTTGCTTAAAAGATTTTTTGACTCTCCTTGATGCTCGTGCCAAGTATGATATGAGAAAAGTATGTCAGACATGCACGGGAGATACTTAGGGCACAAAGATGATAGCAAGATAATTTGCACGCTCAAAGTGGCTTTGCGGAGTAGGCGTATCACTAAGGTGCACAATATAGCGTGGCCCAGCAATTCTCAACTCGCTAGTCTCGATGGGTAAGTGGCGCAAAATGGCTCAGGTTATCAATCCAAAAGCAAGGAAATGTACTAAGTGTCCTCGAGGTTACCATCCTTGCTTACGGTTGGTATGAGGATGAAGTGGTCATTGTCGATGTGCAGGTCGGTGCGAGGAGGAAGAGTGGTGTCGTCGATGTCAGACCACTCCCATGTAGCCGAAACACATTAGGAAATGGAAGCCGCACCTCAAAATCGGACGAATGTAGAAGGTGGGTCCTTTTATGATGAAAACTTTGATGTAGGAAAATGGTGGTGGTAACGATATATGTGCATGGGGTATGTCAAGAGCTACAAAACGAGCAAAAGAACACCAAAAATGGACTTCGGGTGTGAAAGTTATGGCCAAAATGGAGGTCTTGCTGGGCTAATTCCGGGGGTTGTGGTCACTGCTACCTCTTGAGCACTGCATTGGTTTCCCCCGAAGAGGAAGGGATGATGCAGCAAAGTAGCGTAAGTATTTCCATCAGTTTATGAGAACCAAGGTATCAATCCAGTAGGAGGCTACGCGCGAGTCCCTCGTACCTACACAAAACAAATAAATCCTCGCAACCAACGCGAATAGGGGTTGTCAATCCCTACACGGCCACTTACAAAAGTGAGATCTGATAGATATGATAAGATAATATTTTTGGTATTTTTGTGATAAAGATGCAAAGTAAAATATAAAGTAAAAAAGCAAAGGAAATAACTAAGTAGTAGGAAATTAATATGATAAAGATAGACCCGGGGGCCATAGGTTTCACTAGTGGCTTCTCTCGAGAGCATAAATATTCTACGGTGGGTGAACAAATTACTGTTGAGCAATTGACAGAATTGAGCATAGTGATGAGAATATCTAGGTATGATCATGTATATAGGCATCACATCCGAGACAAGTAGACCGACTCCTGCCTGCATCTACTACTATTACTCCACTCATCGACCGCTATCCAGCATGCATCTAGAGTATTAAGTTAAAAATAGAGTAACACCTTAAGCAAGATGACATGATGTAGAGGGATAGACTCATGCAATATGATGAAAACCCCATCTTGTTATACTCAATGGCAACAATACAATACGTGCCTTGCTGCCGCTACTGTCACTGGGAAAGGACACCGCAAGGTTGAACCCAAAGCTAAGCACTTCTCCCATTGCAAGAAAGATCAATCTAGTAGGCCAAACCAAACTGATAATTCGAAGAGACTTGCAAAGATAACCAATCATACATAAAAGAATTCAGAGAAGATTCAAATATTATTCATAGATAGACTTGATCATAAACCCAAAATTCATCGGTTTGAACAAACACACCGCAAAAAGAAGATTACATCGAATAGTTCTCCAGAAGAGAGGGGGAGAACATTCTATTGAGATCCAAAAAGAGAGAAGAAGCCATCTAGCTAATAACTATGGACCCGTAGGTCTGAGGTAAACTACTCACACTTCATCGGAGAGGCTATGGTGTCGATGTAGAAGCCCTCCGTGATCGATGCCCCCTCCGGCGGAGCTCCGAAACAGGCCCCAAGATTGGATATCGTGGGTACAGAAAGTTGCAACGATGGAATTAGGTTTTTGGCTCCGTATCTGATCGTTTGGGGGTACGTAGGTATATATAGGAGGAAGGAGTACGTCGGTGGAGCAACAGGGGGCCCACGAGGGTGGAGGGCGCGCCTGGTGGGGGTGGGCACGCCCCCCTACCTCGTGGCCTCCTCTTTTGTGTCTTGACGTAGGGTCCAAGTCTCCCATGTCTTGTTTGTTGAGAAAATCACGTTCCCGAAGGTTTCATTCCGTTTGGACTCCGTTTGATATTCCTTTTCTTCGAAACCCTAAAACAGGCAAAAACAACAATTCTAGGTTGGGCCTCCGGTTAATAGGTTAGTCCCAAAAGTAATATAAAAGTGGATAATAAAGCCCAATAATGTCCAAAATAGTAGATAATATAGCATGGAGCAATAAAAAATTATAGATACGTTGGAGACGTATCAAGCATCCCCAAGCTTAATTCCTGCTCGTCCTCGAGTAGGTAAATGATAAAAACATATTTTTTGATGCGGAGTGCTACTTGGCATAATTTTAATGTAATTCTTCTTAATTGTGGTATGAATATTCAGATCCGAAAGATTCAAGAAAAAAGTTTAATATTGACATAAAAATAATAATACTTCAAGCATACTAACAAAGCAATTATGTCTTCTCAAAATAACATGGCCAAAGAAAGTTATCCCTACAAAATCATGTAGTCTGGCTATGCTCCATCTTCACCACACAAAATATTTAAATCATGCACAACCCCGATGACAAGCCAAGCAATTGTTTCATACTTTTGACATTCTCAAAACTTTTTCAATTTTCACGCAATACATGAGCGTGAGCCATGGATATAGCACTATAGGTGGAATAGAATGGTGGTTGTGGACAAGACAAAAAAGGAGAAGATAGTCTCACATCAACTAGGCGTATCAACGGGCTATGGAGATGCCCATCAATAGATATCAATGTGAGTGAGTAGGGATTGCCATGCAACGGATGCACTAGAGCTATAAGTATATGAAAGCTCAAAAAGAAACTAAGTGGGTGTGCATCCAACTTGCTTGCTCATGAAGACCTAGGGCATTTTGAGGAAGCCCATCATTGGAATATACAAGCCAAGTTCTATAATGAAAAATTCCCACTAGTATATGAAAGTGATAACACGAGAGACTCTCTACTATGAATATCATGGTGCTACTTTGAAACACAAGTGTGGTAAAAGGATAGTAACATTGTCCCTTCTCTCTTTTTCTCTCATTTTTTTTATTTGGGCCTTTTCTCTTTTTTTATGGCCTCTTTTCTTTCTCTTTTTTTATTCTTCGTCCGGAGTCTCATCCCGACTTGTGGGGGAATCATAGTCTCCATCATCCTTTCCTCACTGGGACAATGCTCTAATAATGATGATCATCACACTTTTATTTTTATTACAACTCAACAATTACAACTCGATACTTAGAACAAGATATGACTCTATATGAATGCCTCCGGCAGTGTACCGGGATATGCAATGATGCATGAGTGACACGTATGAAAGAATTATGAATGGTGGCTCTGCCACAAATACGATCTCAACTACATGATCATGCTAAGAAATATGACAATGATGGAGTGTGTCATGTTAAACGGAACAGTGGAAAGTTGCATGGCAATATATCTCGGAATGGCTATGGAAATGCCATAATAGGTAGGTATGGTGGCTGTTTTAAGGAAGATATATGGTGGGTGTATGATACCAGCGAAGGGTGCGCGGTATTAGAGAGGCTAGCAAAGGTGGAAGGGTGAGAGTGCATATAATCCATGGACTCAACATTAGTCATAAAGAACTCATATACTTATTGCAAAAATCTACAAGTTATCAAAGAAAAGTATTGCGCGCATGCTCCTAGGGGGATAGATTGGTAGGAAAAGACCATCGCTCGTCCCCGACCGCCACTCATAAGGAAGACAATCAAAAAAGAAATCATGCTCCGACTTCATCACATAACGGTTCACCATACGTGCATGCTATGGTAATCAAAAACCTTAACACAAGTATTTCTCAAATTCACAACTACTCAACTAGCACAACTTTAATATCGCCATCTTTATATCTCAAAACAATTATCAAGTATCAAACTTCTCATAGTATTCAACACACTCATAAGAAAGTTTTATTATTAATCTTGTATACCAATCATATTAGGATTTTAAGCAAATTACCATGCTATTTAAGACTCTCAAAATAATCTAAGTGAAGCATGAGAGATCAATAGTTTCTATAAAACAAATCTACCACAGTGCTCTAAAAGATATAAGTGAAGTACTAGAGCAAAACTACATAACTCAAAAGATATAAGCGAAGCACATAGAGTATTCTAACAAATTACAAATCATGTATGGATCTCTCAAAAGGTGTGTACAGCAGGGATGATTGTGGTAAACTAACAAATAAAGACTCAAATCATACAAGACGCTCCAAGCAAAACACATATCATGTGGTGAATAAAAATATAGCTCCAAGTAAAGTTATCGATAGAAGTAGACGAAAGAGGGGATGCCTTCCGGGGCATCCCCAAGATTTGGCTTTTAGGTGTCCTTATATTATCTTGGAGGTGCCATGGGAATCCCCAAGCTTAGGCTCTTGCCACTCCTTGTTCCATAATCCATCAAATCTTTACCCAAAACTTGAAAACTTCACAACACAAAACTTAAAGTAGAAAATCTTGTGAGCTCCGTTAGCGAAAGAAAACAAAAGACCACTTCAAGGTACTGTAATGAACTCATTATTTATTTATATTGGTGTTATACCTACTGTATTACAACTTCTCTATGGTTTAAAAACTATTTTACTAGCCATAGATTCATCAAAATAAGCAAACAACACACGAAAAACAGAATCTGTCAAAAACAGAACAGTCTGTAGTAATCTGTAGCTAGTGCAAGATATGGAACCGAACAATTCTAAAATAAATTTATGGACGTGAGGAATTTATATATTAATCATCTTCAAAAGGAATTAACTAAATATCACTCTCCAAATAAAAATGACAGCAGTTCTCGTGAGCGCTAAAGTTTCTGTTTTTTACAGCAAGTGTAACAAGACTTTCGCCAAGTCTTCCCAACGGTTCTACTTGGCACAAACACTAATTAAACACAAAAAAACCAAAAAAGAGGCTAGATAAATTATTTATTACTAAACAGTAGAAAAAATCAAGGAATACAAATAAAATTGGGTTGCCTCCCAACAAGCGCTATAGTTTAACGCCCCTAGCTAGGCATGACAAGCAAGGATATATCTAGGTATTGCCATCTTTGGTAGGCAATTCATAAGTGGATCTCATAATAGATTCATAAGATAATTTAATTTTCTTTCTAGGAAAGTGTTCCATGCCTTTCCTTAATGGAAATTGGAATCTAATATTTCTTTCCTTCATATCAATAATTGCACCTATCGTTCTAAGAAAAGGTCTACCAAGAATAATAGGACATGAAGGATTGCAATCTATGTCAAGAACAATAAAATCTACGGGCACATAATTCCTATTTGCAACAATAAGAACATCATTAATTCTTCCCATATGTTTCTTAATAGTGGAATCCGCAAGGTGCAAGTTTAGAGAGCAATCATCAAAATCACGGAAACCTAACAAATCACACAAGGTCTTTGGAATCGCGGAAACACTAGCACCCAAATCACGTAAAGCATAGCATTCATGATCTTTAATTTTAATTTTAATAGTTGGTTCCCACTCATCATAAAGCTTTCTAGGGATAGAAACTTCTAATTCAAGTTTTTCTTCATAAGATTGCATCAAGGCATCAATGATATGTTTAGTAAACACTTTATTTTGACTATAAGCGTGAGGAGAATTTAGCACGGATTGCAACAAGGAAATACAATCAATAAAAGAGCAATTTTCATAGTTAAATTCCTTGAAATCCAAAATAGTGGGTTTAGCGACATCTAGGGTTTTAGTTTCTTCAATCCCACTTTTATCAATGATGAAGTAATTGACCACGGGTACCCCGAAGACGGCAAGACAATATTTCAAGACATCGGGGCTAGCAAAGCCCCTCAGTCCGACTGCCCGGCTGCTCCTGCCGGCTCCCCGTCCGACTGCTCTGCCCGGCCGACCAGCCGGCTGCGCCAACCAGCCGGCTGCCGACTGCAGCCCGACCCGACACCGACAAGACACCGACGGGACGACCGTACCGCGACGTCATCTACAGTGTATCGTGTCCCCTGGGTATTGATTTATAAAGTACCCCAGGGAATAAGCATGACATGTATCATGCCACTAGCTATGCCTACATAGCTTGGCTTGTAAGCTACCCAAGGTAGCTTACAACCAAAGCCACTACCACCCATGCCACTAGCTAGCTTACACATTAAGCTAGCTACACACTATAAAAGGAGGCCTCATCCATCCATCCAGGGGATGGACTCCCACGGCCACACACTCCCCCACGGCCATGCTTGGCCACTAGAGCATGCATTCTCACTCCGGACGCACACATATACAGATTCCGATGCCCATGACACTGATCCCAGATACAGCTCCAGGAGCACTTTGTACTGCCCGATGTACACCCCAGATATATACTGAGACATGCAGGAGTAGGGGTGTTCTCTCCGGAGAGCCCTGAACCTGGGTAAACTAGCGCGTGCTACTCGCATACCCGCTCCCGTTCCTATCAGCAGCAGTCTTACCCTCACACTAAGCCCTTGTGGCATCTGTCGACTCGCGAGCCCCCCGTGAGAACACCACGACAGTTGGCGTCCACCGTGGGGCGGTACTATTCTACCGCGCTGCTGCTGGTTTCGCTGTCCGGGCGGGACCCTTTTTTCTTAATCGCCTCTGCCGCGGCATCGCGCCGTCTCTCCGGTAGCGCTCGGGGGCTCGACATCGACCGGCCCCCGGAGCGGCTGCAAGGGGTGGCGTGTCCTCGCCATCAGCCTCTTCGTCACCACCATCGCAATGCCGGCCGTCCGCGCGCGCGCCGTGCGTGGGGCCTCGTTTCAGTCGGCCGTGACCATCCACGCGCGGCTTGCGTCTGCTCCTCTCCGCGATGCGCCTTGCTCTGGCCGGAATGCGCTTTCGCTCCTCCACATTTCATCCATACAAGCTAGCTAGAGCAAGTCAAAAGAATGGTCAAACCATTAGCCAGATATTGCCTATACACTACCCATGCAACATTGACCATACCCAAACAGTGACGTTGGTTTGCTGCTGCTATCTCCACGCTTCTCGCTTTGCTCCGCGCGTTCCGCCTAAAACCACCGCGGCCGTGGCAAATCCAGTAGCGCCGGTGCCCTGCGTGCGCCCCCGCACCTGCCTCGCTCCTCCCATGTCTGGCCAGCGTGACGCCCGCACCGCTGCATCGCCTCCCTCCTCCGTGCGTGGCCCTCGCTCGGCCTCTAACAGAGCCGCGGTGCCGGCCCGACCGTCCCTCTCAGCGCGCGCCTGGCCCGCTCGTCACCGGCTGCTCCGTGGCCGGATCCACCCCGTGCTGGCTGCCCCACGGCCGTGCATGCTGGTTTCGTCCGCCCCGCCTGCCGGCTCGCGGCCTATGCCGGCTACCTTCGAGCCGTGCCTCGTCCCTACTCCACCCGTGGCCGGCTTCCACCTCGGCCTCGGCTGCCTCCGCGTCCCGGCCACGCCAGCTCCGGCTGCGCCCGCTCCGCCAAGGCCTCGGCCGGCTCTGTGCCTCCGTCCGGCCCCTCGCACCGAGCCGGCTCTGGCTGCGCCTGCTTCGCCCCGTCCTCGGCCGGCCCGCGCCTCCGTCCGGCTCCGCCTACCACGCCGGTCCGGCTCCTCCGGCGCCCCCCGCCGGCTCCGGCCGCTACCCAGCCGCCTGCCGGCTCCCCGTCCCGGCCCGTCCGCCTGCTGGTTTTGGCCTGCTGTGCTCTCCGACTTGGCCCACGGCCGGCTTCCCCGCAACCCGGCCGCCGGGTCACCGACGTGACCCGGCCTCCGCCTTCTGCCGCACCCTGCAAGCCGGCTTCTGCCACGCTCCGGTCCGGCTTCCCCGCGACCCGGCCCCCGCCTCCTGCAGCACCCGGCCGCCGGGTCGCCGGCACCTCCACCCTTGGCCCGGCCGCTCTGCTCCAGCCCTTGTCGGCCCCCGCGCACCCGTCGGGTCGCCGCCCCGCGTTGGCCGGCTTCCCCACGCCGGCCAGCCACTGCCGCCTCCCCATGCGAAAGGAGCAGAGAGAAGTGGTGGCTGGCTAGAGAACTGAAAAAGAAAGAAATTGGCCGGTTTCCCGCGGGGCAAAGTTGCTGCCGGTTGGTAGAGAAAAGTCAAGGGCCGGCTGAAAAAAACATGCATCCGACTGCTCGCGTGGAGTCGAACACAAAAAGAAGTGCCCAGCCGGCTGAAGAAGAAAAAGAGGAAGACAAAGTAGTCGCCGGGAGATCCGGCCCGACTGCTCAGCAGTAGGCCCAAATCTCGGGGGCTACATCCAGCGGGTGCGCCCCCGTGCCCCCACGAAGAAGAAGATAAAGTAGTCACCGGGAGATCCGGCCCGACTGCTCAGCAGTCGACCCGAATCTCGGGGGCTACACCCAGCGGGTGCGCTGGCGTGCCCCCGCGAAGATTGCAGACAAGAGAAGAGTTTTGTCCGGTTGCCAGTAGCCGACAGAAGAGAAAAATAAGAAAAAGGGCGCTGCAAGCCGCCTCGCCGCCTGGCCGGTCGTGCCTGACCGGCTGGGACCCCCCCTTCGAGCACCCGAGGGCTCGAAGTCTACACCCAGCGGGTGCGCCGACGTACTCCGCAAGCGCCGAGCCGCGCCGGCTGTCTTCGGCGACCGCGACTACACAAAAATCAATGTGAGCTCTTCACCCGCATATTTTTGCACTACGCAAGCACGGATAAACCCGAGCGATGCTCGAGGAATTATCTCCGCATTTCATTACAGTTGCATCACTGTTCGCCCCGGTGCCAGCCAGAGTTGGCCTGGGGGCTGGCCGCTTGGCCTGAGACGTTTGTTCCCGCAGACGGCTTAGTAGCATGCGCAGTACCAAAGGCTCACTCTTAGTCACAGACCGTAGAGCGGCTGTTCGGCTAGCAAGGGTGAACGCTGGAGGCCACCCACAAGAGAAATGTCCAGGAAGAAAAACACTTCGGGCGACCCGACCGTTTCCTGTATGAGTATCTGCTCGGTTAAATCTGCTCCCAGATTCTGAGTACTGTACACTTCGCTTCACGGCCCACTCTCAGCCACAGACCACAGAGCGGCTGTCGGCAAGCGAGAGCACAAGCCAAAAAGCGGAGGGAACATGAAAAAGATTGAAGGGGGCTCGGACGAAACCGAGTCGGCACCCTCCGCATAAAACTTGCAATGCTAAAAGAAAACATTTGATATATCTGCGTGTACTAACTTTCTCTTTTTTCATGATCATTTCCATGAACTATCGCCAAAAAACCTCCACCCAACTTTGCCAAGTTGCCCGGAGGCTTGGGGGCTACTGACAAAGTAATTAACCACGGGTACCCCGAAGATGGCAAGACAATATTTCAAGACATCGGGGCTAGCAAAGCCCCTCAGTCCGACTACTCGGCTGCTCCTGCCGGCTCCCTGTCCGACTGCTCTGCCCGGCCGACCAGCCGGCTGCGCCAACCAGCCAGCTGCGCCAACCAGCCAGCTGCCAACTGCAGCCCGACCCGACACTGACAAGACACCGACGGGACGACCGTACCGCGACGTCATCTATAGTGTACCGTGTCCCCTGGGTACTGGTTTATAAAGTACCCCAGGGAATAAGCATGACATGCACCATGCCACTAGCTATGACTACATAGCTTGGCTTGTAAGCTACCCAAGGTAGCTTACAACCAAAGCCACTACCACCCATGCCACTAGCTAGCTTACACATTAAGCTAGCTACACACTATAAAAGGAGGCCTCATCCATCCATCCAGGGGATGGACTCCCACGGCCACAAACTCCCCCACGGCCATGCTTGGCCACTAGAGCATGCATTCTCACTCCGGACGCACACATATACAAAGTCCGATGCCCATGACACTGATCCCAGATACAGCTCCAGGAGCACTTTGTACTGCCCGATGTACACCCTAGATATATACTCAGACATGCCGGAGTAGGGGTGTTATCTCTCCGGAGAGCCCCGAACCTGGGTAAACTAGCGCGTGCTACTCGCGTACCCGCTCCCGGTCCTATCAGCAGCAGTCTTACCCTCACACTAAGCCCTTGTGGCATCTGTCGACTCGCAAGCCCCCCGTGAGAACACCACGACAATCAATTTTAGCATCAAGATCAACAAATTCTGAATTCTTGGAACGCCTTCTAGGTAAAGGTGGATCATATTCAGTCCCATCATTATCAAGATTCATATTGCAAAACGAAGATTTAATAGGGGACACATCAATAACTTTTAGATCTTCATCATTATTTTCATAGGAACTAGAAGAACACGCTCTTATAAAGGCATCTTTCTTAGCACGCATCCTAGCGGTTCTTTCTTTGCACCCATCAATGAAAATTCTCATGGCTTTGAGAGACTCATTTATATCATGCTTAGGTGGAATAGATCTAAGTTTCAAAGAATCAACATCAAGAGCAATTCTATCAACGTTCCTAGCCAACTCATCAATCTTAAGCAATATTTCTTCAATCAAAGCATTAAAATTCTTTTGCCAAGTAATAAATTCTTTAATATTAGATTCAAAATCAGAGGGCATCTTATTATAATTTCCAAATGAATGGTTGTAGGAATTACCATAATTATTAGAGGGTTACTAGGATAAGGCCTAGGGTTGAAATTTCCTCTATACGCGTTGTTACCAAAATTGTTCCTACCAACAAAATTCACATCCATAGATTCATTATTATTCTCAATGAAAGTAGACAAGGGCATATCATTAGGATCAGAAGAAACACTCTTATTAGCAAACAATTTCATAAGTTCATCCATCTTTCCACTCAAAACATTAATTTCTTCTATCGCATGCACCTTTTTATGAGTAGATCTTTCAGTATGGCCTTGAGAATAATTAACCATAATATTATCTAGGAGTTTAGTAGCTTCTCCTAAAGTGATTTCCATAAAAGTGCCTCCCCCGGCCGAATCTAAAAGATTTCTAGAAGCAAAATTCAATCCGACATAAATTTTTTAAATAATCATCCACAAATTTAAACCATGAGTAGGGAAATTACGTATCATTAGTTTCATTCTCTCCCAAGCTTGTGCAACATGTTCATGATCAAGTTGCTTAAAATTCATAATATCGTTTCTAAGAGAGATGATCTTAGCGGGAGGAAAATACTTAGAGATAAAAGCATCTTTGCACTTGTTCCATGAATCAATACTATTTTTAGGCAAAGACGAAAACCAAGCTTTAGCACGATCTCTAAGCGAAAAAGGAAATAGCTTCAATTTAACAATATCATTATCCACATATTTCTTCTTTTGCATATCGCACAAATCAACGAAGCTATTTAGATGGGTAGCGGCAT
The DNA here is from genome assembly GCF_018294505.1 of Triticum aestivum. NCBI lineage: Eukaryota > Viridiplantae > Streptophyta > Magnoliopsida > Poales > Poaceae > Triticum > Triticum aestivum. Next base: position 259,807,661 of record NC_057803.1, on the reverse strand, counting down.
CTTCACTAGGAAGGCCGGAAAACGGATCTTTCATGATAAGATCTAGCAAAGCAGTATTAATTCACAAGATTCAGCATCGGTAAGAGGAGCAATCGGAGTGCTAATAAAATCATTGTTGTTGGTATTGGTGAAATCACACAATTTAGTATTATCTTGAGCCATCGTGACAAGCAAGCGAACTAACACACAGGCAAACAAAAAGCAAGCGGGCAAAAAGAGGCAAATAGAGAAAGAGAGGGAGGATAGAGAGAGAGAGCGCGAATAAAATGACAAGGGTGAAGTGGGGGAGAGGAAAACGAGAGGCAAATGGCAAATAATGTAATGCGGGAGATAAGGGTATTGATGGGTACTTGGTATATTGACTTTTGCGTAGACCTCCCCGGCAACGGCGCCAGAAATCCTTCTTGCTACCTCTTGAGCACTGCGTTGGTTTTCCCCAAAGAGGAAGGGATGATGTAGCAAAGTAGCGTAAGTATTTCCCTCAGTTTTTGACAACCAAGGTATCAATCAAGTAGGAGGCTACGCGCGAGCCCCTCGTACCTACACAAAACAAATAAATCCTTGCAACCAACGCGAATAGGGGTTGTCAATCCCTACACGGCCACTTACGAGAGTGAGATCTGATAGATATGATAAGATAATATTTTTGGTATTTTTGTGATAAAGATGCAAAGTAAAATAAAGGTAAAGTAAAAAATCAAAGGAAATAACTAAGTAGTAGGAGGTTAATATGATAAAGATAGACCCCGGGGCCGTAGGTTTCACTAGTGGCTTCTCTCGAGAGCATAAGTATTCTACGGTGGGTGAACAAATTACTGTCGAGCAATTGACAGAATATATAGGTATGATCATGTATATAGGCATCATGTCGGATACAAGTAGACCGACTCCTGCCTGCATCTACTACTATTACTCCACTCATTGACCGCTATCCAGCATGCATCTAGAGTATTAAGTTAAAAACAGAGTAACGCCTTAAGCAAGATGACATGATGTAGAGGGATAGACTCATGCAATATGATGGAAACCCCATCTTGTTATCCTCGATGGCAACAATACAATACGTGCCTTTCTGCCCCTACTATCACTGGGAAAGGACACCGCAAGATTGAACCCAAAGCTAAGCACTTCTCCCATTGCAAGAAAGATCAATCTAGTAGGCCAAACCAAACTGATAATTCGAAGAGACTTGCAAAGATAACCAATCATACATCAAAGAATTCAGAGAAGATTCAAATATTGTTCATAGATAGACTTGATCATAAACCCACAATTCATCGATCTCAACAAACACACCGGAAAAACAAGATTACATCGAATAGTTCTCCGCAAGAGAGGGGGAGAACATTGTATTGAGATCCAAAAAGAGAGAAGAATCCATCTAGCTAATAACTATGGACCCGTAGGTCTGAGGTAAACTACTCACACTTCATCGGAGAGGCTATGGTGTTCATGTGGAAGCCCTCCCTGATCGATGCACCCTCCGGCGGAGCTCCGGAACAGGCCCCAAGATGGGATCTCGTGGATACAGAAAGTTGCGGCCGTGGAATTAGGTTTTTGGCTCCGTATCTGATCGTTTGGGGGTACGTACGTATATATAGGAGGAAGGAGTACGTCGGTGGAGCAACAGGGGGCCCACGAGGGTGGAGGGCGCGCCTGGTGGGGGTGGGCGTGCCCCCTACCTCGTGGCCTCCTCTTGTGTGTCTTGATGTAGGGTCCAAGTCTCCTGGGTCTTGTTTGTTGAGAAAATCACGTTCCCGAAGGTTTCATTCCATTTGGACTCCGTTTGATATTCCTTTTCTTCGAAACCCTAAAACAGGCAAAAAACAACAATTCTGTGCTGGACCTCCGGTTAATAGGTTAGTCCCAAAAATAATATAAAAGTGGATAATAAAGCCCAACAATGTCCAAAACAGTAGATAATATAGCATGGAGCAATCAAAAAATATAGATACGTTGGAGACGTATCAGGCACCCGGGATACAGGGTGCGGTTGCCCGCGGTGATCAGGGAGAACTTGCCCGAGGGTGTGGGCACCCGGTGGTGTCGTATTTGGGCGAATTTTTTTTGAGAAATGGCCAAATTTGTTGGATTTCATGGTGGGAAGGGTGGGTATTGTTTGGGAGGGGCTAGATCCACTTGCCAAACAACAAATCCATGGACCAAAACAACAAAATCTCACAAGATCTAACAAATTGCAACAAAAAATTGGGCTATTTTTCGTGGGGATTTTCAAATTGGGACAAAAAAACAATGAAATTAGGCTAGCAAATGGGGGGTAGGGACTCCATGATGTGAATCAACCTTGCTCATGATACCAAGATGTTGTAGGGTGAAACCCTAGGGAGATCTTTTCACAATTGGAAGGGGAAGTGATGAACACACAATAACACAAGGGGGATATCACTCAAACAAACCGAAATCACACATACACAAGAGTAGCATACATGAGATCATGCAAGAACAATTCAAGAAAAATAGCACTAGGATAAAGTTCTTCCCACTCCCTAGAGGTGAGGTCTTGGTGATGATCTTCTCCAAAAGGAGGGCTTGATAATCCACTAGGATTCTTCCCAACAGGGGTTTTGATCTCCAAGAGGAGGGAAAGATGAGCAAAGCTCTCTCAATGTCTGTCCAATACTTTGCTAACCCTAAAAGCGAGCTAGGTGAGGGTACTTATAGCCTAGGGACGAAATAAGAGGAAAACAGAGGTACAAGGGTCTTTTAACGCTAATTGCGCACATGCATAATCGGTGGAGTCAGGGCACCCAGGGTAAAGGGGTTTGGGCACCCAGACCGGTCAGAGGCAGGCACCACGGAGGGGGCAGAGCACTCGGGGTCGGCGGCCCGGGTACCCAGACAGGTCAGAGGAGGCCCGGCCTTGGCGCTCAAGGGGACCGGGCACCTGGGTGTGATGGCTTGGGCACCCGGGGTGGGTTATTGGTGTTGGGGATAGCAGTATTTCAAAAAATTTCCTACGATCAAGCAAGATCCATCTAGGAGATGCATAGCAATGGGAGGGGAGAGTGTGTCTCCATACCCTCATAGACCGAAAGCGTTGACTGACGTGGTTGATGTAGTCGAACTTCTTCGCGATCCAACCGATCAAGTACCGAATGCACGACACCTCCGCGATCTGCACATGTTTAGCTAGGTGACGGCCCTCGAACTCTAGATCCAGTTGAGGCTGAGGGAGAGTTTCGTCAGCACGATGGCGTGTTGACAGTGATGATGAAGTTACTCATGCAGGGTTTCACCTCAGCACTACGACAATATGACCGAGGTGGAAATCTATGGAGGGGGGCACCGCACACGGCTAAGAAATCAACTTGTGTGTCTATGGGGTTCCCCCCTCCCTCGTGGGGCGCGCCCCAAGGGGGGAATCGTACTCCTACTAGGAGTAGGTTCCCCCCTTTCCTAGTCCAACTAGGAGGGGAAGGAAAGAGGAAGAGGGAGAGAAGGAAAGCCCCCCCAATTCGGATTGGGCTTGGGTGGGCGCCTCCACCTGGCCGCCTCCTCCTCTCTTCCACTAAGGCCCATGAAGGCCCATTAACCCTCCGGGGGGCTCCAGTAACCTCCCGGTACTTCGAAAATGCCTGAACCTATCCGAAACCTTTCTAGTTTCCAAACATAACCTTCCAATATATCAATCTTTATGTGTCTACCATTTCGAGACTCCTCGTCATGTCCGCGATCACATCCGGGACTCCGAACAACCTTCAGTACATCAAATCACATAACTCACAATACATATCGTCATCGAACGTTAAGCGTGCGGACCCTATGGGTTCGAGAACTATGTAGACATGGCCGAGACTCATCTCCAGTCAATAACCAATAGCGGAACCTGGATGCTCATATTGGTTCCTACATATTCTATGAAGATTGAGGGAGTCCTGGATTAGGGGGTGTCCGGATGGCCGGACTATACCTTCAGCTGGACTCCTGGACTATGAAGATACAAGATTGAAGACTTCATCCCGTGTTCGGAAGGGACTTTCCTTGGCGCAGAAGGCAAGCTTGGCAATACGGATATGTAGATCTCCTACCATTGTAACCGGCTTTGTGTAACCCTAACCCTCTCCGGTGTCTATATAACCGGAGGGTTTTAGTCTGTAGGACATGCAGAACAACAATCATACCATAGGCTAGCTTCTAGGGTTTAGCCTCTCCGATCTCGTGGTAGATCTACTCTTGTACTACCCATATCATCAATATTAATCAAGCAGGACGTAGGGTTTTACCTCCATCAAGAGGGCCCGAACCTGGGTAAAACTTCGTGTCCCTTGCCTCCTGTTACCATCCGGCCTAGACGCACAGTTCGTGACCCCCTACCCGAGATCCGCCGGTTTTGACACCGACATTGGTGCTTTCATTGAGAGTTCCTCTGTGTCATCGCCGTTAGGCTTGATGGCTCATACGATCATCAATAGTGATGCAGTCGAGGGTGAGACCTTCCTCTCCGGACAGATCTTCGTCTTTAGCGGCTTCGCACTGCGGGCCAATTCACTTGGCCATCTGGAGCAGATCTAAAGCTATGCCCCTGGCCGTCAGGTCAGATTTGGAAGTTTAAACTACACGGCTGACATCCGCGGGGACTTGATCTTCGACGGATTCGAGCCACTGCCGAGCGTGCCGCACAGTCACGACGAGCATGATCTAGCTCTGCCGCCGAACAGTGCCCTGGAGGCTGCACCCGCATTGGCTTCGACCCTTAATTCAGAGCCAACTGCGCCGATCGAGGATGGGTGGTTGGACGCCGCCTCGGGGGCTGCGATCCCAACGGCGATCGATCTGAACACCAGCCCCGCACTCCGCGAGACTCGTGACTCCAAGGAGCCGCACTCCTCTCCGGACTCCGAACCCTCCGTGCCCCTGCCGATCGAATCCGATTGGGCGGCGATCATGGAGTTTACTGCCGTGGACATCTTTCAGCACTCGCCTTTCGGCGATATTTTGAAGACACTAAAGTCTCTCTCTTTATCAGGAGAGCCCTGTCCGGACTACGGTCAGCAAGGTTGGGATACGGACGATGAAGAAATTCAAAGCCCACCCACCACCCACTTTGTAGCCACTTTCGACGATTTAACCGACATGCTCGACTTCGACTCCGAAGACATCGAGGTATGGACGCCGATGCAGGAGACGATGAAGAACCAGCGCCTATTGGGCCCTGGAAAGCCACCTCGTCATATGACATATACATGGTGGACACCCCAAAAGAAGGAGATGGCGATGGAACAGCGGAGGATGGCCCCTCCAAGAAACAGCCTAAGCGTCGGCGTCAGCGGCGCCGCTCAAAATCCCGCGAAAGCAAATACGGTGATTCCAGCACGGGAGATAATAATACTCCGGAGAGTGCCGAAGAAAACCCCCTCCAGCAAGATTCAGCACAGGAGGATGGAGAAGCCAGCCCTCATGAGAGAGCGGCAGACAGAGAGGTCGAGGACGATAATTATATGCCTCCCTCCGAAGACGAGGCAAGCCTCGATGACGACGAGTTCATCGTGCCAGAGGATCCCGTCGAGCAAGAGCATTTTCAATGCAGGCTTATGGCCACGGCAAGAAGCCTCAAGAAAAAACAGCAACAACTTAGAGCTGATCAAGATTTGCTAGTCGACAGATGGACTGAAGTCCTTGTGGCCGAAGAGCATAAACTCGAACGCCCCTCCAAGAGGTACCCAAAGCGCAGGTTGCTACCCCGATTAGAGGAGGAAGCACTTAAACCTACATCACCAGCACTTGATACGGCCGACCGGCCACCTCGTCGCCGTGACAGAGGGGCCTCTCGGCCCTCCACTCAAGCCGCACCCCGTACCAAGGCACGGGAAAATGCGCCAGACCTGCGAGATATGTTGGAGGACAAGGCAAGGCAAACAAGATCAATCTACGGGTCGCGTGAGCGCCCCACGACTCGAGACGATAACCATCACGCCAGACACAAATCCAGTAGGGCCGAACACAGTAGACAAAGCTCATTGGAGCTACGTCGTGATATAGCCCAGTACAGAGGCGCCGCACACCCACTATGCTTCACGGACGAAGTAATGGATCATCAAATCCCTGAGGGTTTCAAACCCGTAAACATCAAATCATATGATGTCACAACAGATCCTGCGGTATGGATCGAGGATTATCTCCTTCATATCCACATGGCCCGCGGCGATGATCTCCACACCATCAAATACCTCCCACTCAAGCTTAAAGGACCAGCTCGGCATTGGCTCAAGAGCTTGCCAGCAGGATCAATCAGTTGTTGGGAGGACCTGGAAGCCGCATTCCTCGACAATTTCCAGGGCACTTATGTGCGACCACCAGACGCCGATGACCTAAGCCACGTAATTCAGCAGCCAGAGGAATCGGCCAGGCAATTCAGGACACGGTTCCTAACAAAGAAAAATCAAATAGTCGACTGTCCGGACGCAGAGGCCCTAGAAGCCTTCAAGCACAATATCCATGATGAGTGGCTTGCCCGGCACCTTGGACAGGAAAAGCCGAAATCTATGGCAGCACTCACGACACTCATGACCCGCTTTTGCGCGGGAGAAGACAGCTGGCTTGCTCGTAGCAACAATATGACCAAGAACCCTGGTAATTCGGATACCAGGGACAGTAGTTGCAGGTCGCGTCGCAACAAGCAGAAGCGCCGCATTAACGGCGACAATGCTGAGGATACGGCAGTTAATGCCGGATTCAGAGGCTATAAATCCGGTCAGCGGAAAAAGCCATTCAAAAGAAATCCTAGGGGCCCGTCCAGTTTGGACCGAATACTCGACCGCTTGTGCCACATACATGGCACCCCCGAAAAGTCGGCCAATCACACCAACAGGGATTGTTGGGTGTTCAAGCAGGCAGGCAAGTTAAATGCCGAATACCGACAAGGGGCTGCATAGCGATGACGACGAAGAGCCCCGGCCGCCGAACAACAGTGGGCAGAAGGGTTTCCCCCCACAAGTGCGGACGGTGAACATGATATACGCAACCCACATCCCCAAGAGGGAGCGGAAGCGCGCGTTAAGGGACGTATACGCGGTAGAGCCAGTCGCCCCAAAGTTCAACCCATGGTCCTCCTGCCCGATCACCTTTGATCGAAGGGACCATCCCACTAGCACCCGTCATGGCGGGTTCGCTGCATTGGTTCTAGACCCAATTATTGACGGATTTCATCTCACTAGAGTCCTTATGGACGACGGCAGCAGCCTGAACCTGCTTTACCAGGATACTGTGCAGAAAATGGGCATAGATCCCTCGAGGATTAAGCCCACCAAAACGACCTTTAAAGGCGTAATACCAGGTGTAGAGGCCAACTGTACAGGCTCAGTCACACTTGAAGTGGTCTTCGGATCTCTGGATAATTTCCGAAGCGAGGAGTTAATCTTCGACATAGTCCCATTCCGAAGTGGCTATCACGCACTGCTCGGGCGAACAGCATTCGCCAAGTTCAATGCGGTACCTCACTACACATACCTCGAGGAGAAATTACGGTCAATGGAAACACTGAAAGCTCCCTCCGAACGGAGGAGCACACGGCGGCCCTTGCGGCGGAAGTACAAAGCAGCCTCTCCAGGCAGTTCTCCAGTCCGGCCATTAAACGTCCGGACACCATCAAGCGCGCCCGGAGTAACCTACAACAAGACCGCCTGGCATGTTCTGAGCAGGCATAGCAATGCGGCCCTAACCCCAGGCCTCGCAAAAATGCGACGCCAGTGCTTCGCGTACATAACTACGCTCTAGAAATTCCATGGGTACAGGGGGAGGGGCACCATCATGGCACGCCCGAAACACGGCTTAAACCGCACCAGGGGCTGCCGATTTTTTAATTTTCTCTTACTTTCAGGACTCCATTCTTCGGAAGGCCTGTTCGGCAGTTCAATTGCCGCACAAACAATGCAAGAACCAGGGAAGCAGACAAGCCATGCCGCATTACGGAACTCCCAGGTGGTCTCTATCACGAGCAGTATACCTGTTTCGCATACCATTCCACAGCCTGCCCCTGGAACAGACATGTTAAATAGTCCAACCTTTTGCTTATCGCATTATTTGTATTGTTCTGCTTTGATCGCAGCCCTTTTTAATAAACAATGCATAGCTTTTGTCTATTTTTGCATTGCTCTTTTTTTACAAATATATGTTCCTTAACGACATGTTGCACCCGTACACTTTGGTACGGCCAAAATATGCCAGGAGCTTTAGTACCCCTCAATATGGTGTGAGAAGTCCGAACACTTTAACAAGTGCGGCACCCAGAACTTATAGCATTATATGCATCGGCTCCGAATCATGTCTTGGGTTAATAGTTGGGTTCGCCCGGCTCCTATGTTTTGGTGCCTTACGTTCCGCTATGTCAGCTAAGGTAGCACTAGGAGAACTACTGCGATTGTGCCCCAGTTGAGCTGGGTCGAGCACCTCAGTAGAGAAAGCTAAAACTGACTGTCATGATGAAGCGAGAATTGGTCGCTGTTCGAGAGGTTTTTCGAGTCCCTAAAGACTTATGCCGCTTAGAGCAAGGAGTCGGCTCTGTCCGGCCAAGGCGTGGATAGCGCCCCGAACTCGGTCTTCCGAATACCAGGGGCTTCACCGAAATTTAAAATTATAGAATTCTATGGCTAAGTGAGAGTGTTCATGCATTATAGTCCGATTGCCTTGTTCGTTGTGCTGCGCGCCTCCCTCGAAGGACCCAAACATGGGAAAAAGAGCGCTCAGGTTTATCCCCGAACACCCCAGCACTAGCGGCACGGGGGCAGAAGCCGACGACTCGCCATCTCTCAGAATTGATAAACAACCGCGCAGAAGGTAATATTTTAAATTCCAACAGCATTGCTTAGCGCATATGAACAAGTTTTCAACGCATAGGACAAAATGAGCGAGTTTTACTCAAAAATTACATCCCTAGAACATTCATCCGCCATAAGGCAGGCACCCTTCAGAACATCCTTATAATAATTCTCGGGCTTGCGATGCTCTTTCCCCGGCGGTGGCCCGTCCTTCACAAGCTTCTCAGCATCCAGCTTGCCACAGTGCACCTTAGCACGGGCAAGGGCCCTACGGGCACCTTCAATGCAGACGGAGCGCTTGATGACTTTGAGCCTTGGATAGGCCCCCACCAGCTGCCGCACTAGCCCGAAATAGCTCCCAGGCAGAGCCTCTCCAGGCCACAGCCGAACTATGAGGCCCTTCATGGCCTGTTCGGCCGCCTTGTGGAGCTTGACCAGTTGCTTCAGCTGGTCGCTCAGGGGCACGGGGTGTCCGGCCTCAGCATACTGAGACCAGAACACCTTCTCTGTTGAGCTGCCCTCCTCGGCTCGATAGAATGCGGCGGCATCGGACACGCTACGGAGAAGATCTGCGAACGCTCCTGGAGAGCTCCGGATTCGGGTAAGTAACAAGTAACTCACGTTTATGTGTTTGCTTTGCATAGAGAATGCCTTACCCGCCGCTATCTTTTTCACCGCATCCAACTCCTGGAGGGTCTTCTGGGATTCGGCCTTGGCAGACTTGGCATTTTTAATAGCCACCGCGAGCTCGGACGCTCGCGTCTTTGAGTCAAGCTCCAAACTCTCATGTTTTTTCATGAGAGCCTGGAGCTCTTGCCGCACCTTGCCAACCTGGGCCTCATACTTCTCCCACTCGGTGTGCTCCGTGGTCGCCCTCTTCTCGGCCTCGAGCAACGCTTGCTTAAGGGCCGCCACCTCAGACGTGGCCCCTACAATAGCCACGAAAATCCTGTCATTTTTTGCAATTGCACCTTTTTTATATATATTTAAACAAGGTATTTCTTACCTTCCTTGTCCTCGAGCTTCTTCTTGGCACGCCCAAGCTCTTGCTCGGACTGCTCGAGGTTCTACTTTAGCGTGTCCACTTCCGCAGTCAGTGCGGCGGACACCAGCAGAGAAGCCTGCGTACACATATTGACTCCTTTTTGTTAGACTCCTGCGAATTTTATTTGATCCTCTATTCGGCTTTTCTTCCCGAACACCAAACAGAGCACCAGGGGCTACTGTCTATGCGGTAATATTATTTACACATTCATTACTTACCTCAAAGCCTGTTAAAAGGCTAGCACAAGCTTCAGTCAGTCCACTCTTGGCGGACTGGACCTTCTGGACCACCGCACTCATAATGGTGCGGTGCTCCTCATCGATGGAGGCGCCTTTGAGCACCTCCAACAGATTGTCCGGCGCCTTCGGTTGGACAGGGGTCACCGGCACGATGGGCTTGCTCCTCTTGGAAGGAGGTCACCCGCCGGACTCTGGAACGTTTGAAGGTTCCGGAGCGGCGTCCGGCCTAGAGCCGGACTTGGAGCCCTGGGGGGTTTTATCCCCTTTACTCCTGGAGTCCGGGAGGTTGCCTTGCGGCGCCTCCAGGACCACCTCCTCCTAGCTTGGAACCTGTTGGGATAACACTTCGGCATCGTCCGTAGGGCGGGGGAGGTAGCCGTCGGAAGCGGATTCACATCCGACGAGTCCAGTGAACCGCTCGACGACGTGTCGAGCCGGTCTTTGGGTGGGCTGCATAATCATATTCGACATAAGGGAAAGCTGTACAATAAAGGAATACTATGAATTACTCTGGTATCCGGATACTTACGATTTTGCCAGGGGCTTGGCCCTGAGCGGCCACTCCTCTCCGCCGTCGTCGGCGTCGGTGGAGTAGTTCGGAGGAAGGGTTTTCCCCTTCTTGGACCCTTCGGCCTCCCCAGTGAGGGCTGCCTTCCTTTTCTTCTCTCCTCCCGCTGGAGGGGGAGAGGTCTCTTCTTCCTCCTCCTCGTCTTCACGGGAGGAATGCGCCTTGGAGCCGTCGGATGATGAACCCGACACCTCCTGGCGCCGGGCACTTTTTCAAGTCCCCGTGGCCTTCTTCGTGGCCTTCTTCTCCAGCACCACATAGGGTGCCAGAACCAGCAGCTTCGCCAAGCGGGCATCGGCTGGGTCTTCGGGCAAAGGAGCCGGACAGTCGATCTGTCCGGACTTCGCCTGCCAATCCTGTCAAAGGTAAGGGAGCTTAGATCCCGCATAGAGTTAAACTATGAAAAACTAATACCCTGTAAAAGGTACAAACAACTTACAGTGTGTAACACCCCGGATATGATTTGCCCAATATGTAATCCAACTCTTGCCGTTTCCGGCCTTAAGTTATTTTATTTTCTCGGGTTCGGGTCTTTGTCTCCGTGTGTTTTTATCATTGTCATGCATCTCATATCACGTCATCATGTGCATTGCATTTGCATACGTGTTCATCTCATCCATTCGAGCATTTTCCCCGTTGTCCGTTTTGCATTCCGGCGCTTCGTTCTCCTCCGGTGGTCATTTCTACCTTTCTTTCATGTGCGGGGATTAAACATTTCCGGATTGGACCGAGACTTGCCAAGCGGCCTTGGTTACTACCGGTAGACCGCTTGTCAAGTTTCGTACCATTTGGACTTCGTTTGATGCTCCAACGGTTAACCGAGGGACCAAAAAGGCCTCGCGTGTGTTGCAGCCCAACACCCCTCCAAGTTGGCCCAAAACCCACCAAAACCCTCTCCATCATCTAGAGTGTTCGATCACGATCGCGTGGCCACAAACCGCACCTCATTTGGACTCTCCTAGCTCCCTCTATGCCTATAAATAGGTCCTCCGAAAATTCGGATCTCTCCCCCGAAACCCTAGCCCTCTTCTTCCTCCGTGCGCCGGACAACGTCCGCCGGCGCCGGACGTGTCCGCTGCACCCGCCGCCGCCACGTGGCACCTCCCCATACGCCCGGCTGCCTCCCTCCGCCGCCGGCCCGCCGAGCCCAGGCGGGGCCCCCGCGGCCCGCACCGTGTACCGCCTGCCGCGCCATCCCCGCGACCACGCCCGACCCTCGCCGCCGTTCCGCCTGAGCCGCGCCGCCCTTCACCGGAGAGCGCCACCCCACGCCGGCGTCCTCTTCCTCCGCCGCCTCGCCGCTCCACCTCGCCGCTCGAAGCCGGCGACCGCCCCGGTGCTCCCTCCGGTCGGCGAGCCCCTCCACTCCGGCGCCCCGCGACAACTCCGGCGAGACACGACACTGTTCCGGTGAGTTCTTCAGCTCCGGCGGGCCATCCTCGACATCCGCGCCAAATCTGGATCTGAGATCCCGTTTGGGTTGACTTTTGCCCCGAAACCCTAGCTCATATGGTCCTGTTCATTACATCGTAACTCCGCATCCGTAGCTCCGTTTTGGGCATTTAGCATATCAAAATGTTCATCTCAGAGAGGACATCATTTCATTCCATTGCATCATTTTCATTTGAGGTCATCTTGATGCCCGAAATGCTGTTAGAAGAGTGCTACTTGAGATAATTGTCAGATCTGCTACTCCATTTAGATATTTGTCATTTTTGCCATGATTATTGCGTGCATGATATGCCCATGAGTTCTACATATGTTTTGTTAAGGGTTTTGCCATCTTTCTAGAGGTGCAACCCATGTATTTTTGTGATGTGTGTGGTGACTAGCACAAGCTTGCAAAGTGAGGATGATCCGTGCCTCTTTTGAGGATGATCAGTAATGATGTTTTGTTAATCTTGTAGTGCTCTATCCCTCCTTGTCTTTGTTTGCAATTATGGAGCACCCTAGCTTGAGTCAATCGAGCTCTACTTTTGCTACTCCATGAATCTGGGCAGATTGTCTACTTGTTAGCGATTTTGCCGAGGATGTTGTAGTTGATCCGTGCATGCTATGCTATTGTTCTTGCCATGTCTAGCTTGCATTTTGTGTATTCTTGATGGGTGTATGCTTAGCTTGTCATGACTTGATCCGTAGGGAGTGCATCGAGCTCGTAAACATGCCTACTTGATATCTGTTTTCAGCATGCTCCAGTTTTCACTAAGTCTGAGAACTGATTATGTTTTTGCCATGTTCACATGCTTGCAATTGTATTTTCTGATCCCTTTTGGCTCAAGGTCCCTAAGGGACTTTTGTTAAGATCTTTGAGTAGCTCCATGCCGTGCTTTACTTTGTCATGTTCAGGTCCTGTAGCATATAGTTTTGTTGCTCCGAAGTGTGCTACCTGATCTGAAATTCCAGACAAGTGATAATTTCACTAAGTCTGAGATCTGTTTACCATATGCATTTTTTCCATGCTTGTTTGAATCTGTTAATGGATGAATTGGCCGTAGCTCAGTGCTAGACTTTTGTGAAGCATCATGAGTGCATCCTGCCATGTATTTTGTTATCATTTTTGAATGTTGTAGCATGTTTATCTCATTGCATTTAGATGACTACTTGCTGTAAATCGCAAAACGTGGTCATATTTGAATTGCTTGCCATTTCCAAACCGTAACTCCGATTCCGGCGTTCTTTATATCGTTTTCAAGCGATTTCATCTCATCTTTCCAGTGGCACACTTGGATTCCCAAGTTGAGGCCAGGTTCATGCATCCCTTGTCAAATCTTGCATATGCATCCCGCATCGCATCCCGCATAGCATATCATCTTTGCATCATATCGTTTGAGCTTTGCACGTGGTTGATTGTGCCCTTGCTGCTTGTTTGTCTTGTTTGGGTAGAGCCGGGAGATGAGTTCTCTAACGAGGAGCCCTTTGAGTTTGCTTTCGAGGATCCAGTCAACTCTGACAACTTTGCAGGCAAGATGATCCTACCCTCGAAATCACTACTATCTTTGCTTTGCTAGATGCTCGCTCTTTTGCTATGCCAATGCTACGATGCCTACCACTTGCTTTCAAGCCTCCCAAATTGCCATGTCAAACCCCTAATCCTCCATGTCCTAGCAAACCATTGATTGGCTATGTTACCGCTTTGCTCAGCCCCTCTTATAGCGTTGCTAGTTGCAGGTGAAGATTGGAGGCCGTTCCTTTTTGGAACATTATTTACTTGTTGGGATATCATTATTTTATCTTGTTATCTTAATGCATCTATATACTTGGTAAAGGGTGGAAGGCTCGGCCTCTCGCCTAGTGTTTTGTTCCACTCTTGTCGCCCTAGTTTCCGTCATATCGGTGTTATGTTCCTGGATTTTTGCGTTCCTTACGCCGTTGGGTTATAATGGGAACCCCTTGACAGTCCGTTTTGAATAAAACTCCTCCAGCAATGCCCAACCTTGGTTTTACCATTTGCCACCTAGCCTTTTCCTTGGGTTTCGCGGACTCAAGGGTCATCTTATTTTAAACCCCCCGGGCCAGTGCTCCTCTGAGTGTTGGTCCAACCTAGAGCACCGTGCGGGGCCGTCCCTTGGCAACTTGGGTTACGTTGGCTCCCGTACGCTTATCTTATCCGGTGTGCCCTGAGAACGAGATATGTGCAGCTCCTATTGGGATTTGTCGGCACAGCGGGTGGTGTTGCTGTTCTTGTTTTACCATTGTCGGAGTTGTCTTGAAGAACCGAGATACCGAGTTTGATCGGAACGTCTCGGGAGGAGGTCTATTCCTTCGTTGACCGTGAGAGCTTGTCATGGGCTAAGTTGGGACTCCCCTGCAGGGATTTGAACTTTCAAAAGCCGTGCCCGCGGTTATGGGCAGATGGGAATTTGTTAATGTCCGGTTGTAGATAACTTGAACCTTAACTTAATTAAAATGAATCAACTGAGTGTGTTACCGTGATGGCCTCTTCTCGGCGGAGTCCGGGAAGTGGACAAAGTGTTGGACTAATGTTTGCGCAGGTTGTCCTCTAGTTTCTCGCTCGTGCTTTGCCTTCTCTTCTCGCTCTCTTTGGCAAACAGGATAGCCATCATATATGCTAGTCGCTTGGTGCAGCTCCACATATTTTACCTTGCCTTTCCTATAAGCTTAAATAGTCTTGATCGCGAGGGTGCGAGATTGCTGAGTCCCTGTGGCTCACAGATTACTATTACACCAAATGCAGGGCCTGATGATTCCGCTCCAGGTGACGCGCTTGAGCTCAAGTGGGAGTTCGACGAGGACTCTCAACGATACTATGTTTTCTTTCCTGATGATCAGTAGTGGTGCCCCGTTGGGGGTGATCGGGACCGTGTCGCATGTTAGGTTATCTTTTATTTTGGCGCCGTAGTCGGGCCATGAGTGTTTGGATGATGTAATGTTATTTATGTACCTTGATTGACGTGGCGAGTGTAAGCCAACTATGTTCTCCCCTTTATTATTTATATTACATGGGATGTTGTGAAGATTGCCTTACTTGCGACATATGCCTTCAATGCGCTTATGACTCTAAGTCGTGCCTCAACACGTGGGAGATATAGTCGCATCGAGGGTGTTACAAGTTGGTAATCAGAGCCTTCCCCGACCTTAGGAGCCCCATTGCTTGATCGTTTTTAGCGGCCGAGTTGTGTCTAGAAAAATGTTTTGAGTCATTTAGGAATTATATATCGGAGAGTTTAGGAATTCTTTTTACTTCCCAGTCTCCTCATCGCTCTGGTAAGGCATCCTGACGTAGAGTTTTGACTCTTCTCTTCTCAAATTTCACTAAAAAAATTTAGGATCACGCGGGTATCTTGGAATCGTTCCGATGGTTTTATGACGAGAACATTGTCTTGGTGCCTCCTGTCAGGGGTTTTGTGGAAGTGTCCCGGGGAGTTGAGCTCTGAGGTGTTGTCGTCATAATTTTATCGTTGCAATTCTGGAATACCTGAGTTTAGTACACCGACATCGAAAATCTCTTTTATGCATTTCGTTGGTGAGATAACCTCGACGCCACCCAGTACTGGGGTGGGAGTTCGGGAGTATCGCCATAACTTGTATAACGGATGCTTTTCAAAGGTTGAGGTAGATGGTTTCCGAAGTTTTTCTCGGTTATGTGTTGAAGGATGGATACAGCTGGATGTAGGATTTGCTAGATTTGGGTGAGATATTATGCTTCCCCTGTATCCCCAACACCTGATTGCATAACCGGAAAGGTTCAGGAGTTTCATAGGTGGGAATTCTTGTAGCTCTAGTTCTTCTTCCACGGATATTGGTTTGAGATTGGGATTTCTTACCGATTATTCGTTCTTGATCCGTACCTTGTTGATTTATTTCTCTACCTAAATTCTAAGTGGCTTCTCAATTTATGTATATGTGACCATTTCAAGAGGAATGGATTCGTTCATTTTGTTCGGATGTGAAGACTTTATGTTGCAATTTTCATTCTGTTGGATATAGCGTCATTTTATCTGTCTATGTGCTAACGGTGGTCAACCTCTTCAGGATGGCTCCCGCTAACAGCACCAATCAGAATCAGAATCAAGATCTGCCACCACCTCCACCTCCTCCGGAGGCATGGCAAGCTGTGATGGCCACAACCAATGCAAACACATAGTTGATCATGCAAATTCTTCAAGAGCGAAATCAAGGCAACCAAGGGAACCAAGGCAACAATCAGAATCACTTTGCTACACTCAACCAGTTCCTTGCTAACGGGCCAAAGACTTTCAGCAATTGTGTTGAGGCAACCGATGCTGACGATTGGCTCGTGGATCTGTGCAAGCATTTCGAGTGCAGTAACGTCAGGCCTGAGGACTTTGTCAAGTTCGCTTCCTTCCAACTCAAAGATCAAGCTGCAGAATGGTTCCAGCAATACAAGGATTCCAGAGGTGGACGTGTTATTACCTGGGATGAATTCCGTCAAGATTTCAGAGCTCACCATATCCCTCAGAGCGTGGTTGAAAGCAAGCGTGAGGAATTCCGCAACCTTAAGCAAGGCTCTTTGTCTGTCTATGACTACAACAAGTTGTTTCAGAAGCTCGCCCGCTTTGCCAAGCAGGACGTCCTGATGAGAAGAGCATGATATACCAGTTCAGGGGTGGTCTCAGAGAAGAAATTCAGCTAGCTCTTGTTCTCTTTGAGCCCTTGAGGTACGATGAGTTCTACAACATGGCACTGAAGCAAGAGGCCGCTCAACTGAGGTGTGATGCTTCCAAGAAGCGAGTCAGAGATGCTACTCCTTCTTCCTCTACTCAAGTGGCCAAGCAGCAGAAGTATTGGCTTCCTCCTCCTCCGTTCCGTCAGCCATATCAGCAGAAGAGCAAAGGTAGCAGTGGATCTTCCCACCCACCCAATCTTGGCTTTCAGAACAAGACTTCGTCTCAAGCTCCAAGATCGAGTGCTCCGTACCACCGTCCGCTTTCAGAGGTCACGTGCAACAAGTGCCAACAGAAGGGTCACTATGCCAACAAGTGCTTCAATCAGAGGCGTCTCCCTCCTCCTCCTCCTCCTGTGAGATCAGCAAGTACAGCTGTGGTCAAGCATAACCCCAAGCACGCCAAGGTCAACTTGCTGAATGCAGCTCAGGCAGAGGACTCATCGGATGTCATCATGGGTAACTTTCCAGTTAACTCTTTTCCTGCAAAAGTTCTTTTTGACACTGGTGCATCGCATTGTTTCATGTCAAGATCATTTGTTTCCATGCATGACTTCATTTCGCAAAAGTTGGGTAAACCTATGGGAGTGGTTTCTCCGGCTAAGTCTATGAGGGCAACTTCAATAGTCCCGGATATTTCTATCATGATGGGTGATTTCAAGCTTCTGGCTTCCCCAATGGTTCTTGGTAACTCAGATATTGATCTTATTCTCGGGATGGATTGGCTTTCTAAGCACAAGGCTCAGCTTGATTGTGCAGCCAGGCAGATTCAATTGACTCATTCGTCTGAGGATGTAATTGTCTTTGCCGCGATGACGATACCATCCGTCTATTTTCTCTCAATGAGAAGGGTGAACTGGATGCCATCTCGCAAATTCCAGTCGTTTGCGAATATCAAGACGTCTTTCCAGAAGAGCTTCTAGGAATGCCTCCGCACCGGCCAGTTGAATTCGTCATTGATCTTGAGCCCGGCACGGAACCTGTGTGCAAGCGTCCTTACAAGCTCGGACCTGAAGAGTTGAAGGAGCTGAAGAAGCAACTCGATATTCAAGAGAGAATGGGTCTCATCCGGCCTAGTTCTTCTCCGTGGGGTTGTGGTGTTCTTTTTGTGAAGAAGAAGGATGGAACGGACCGACTTTGTGTTGATTACCGTCCATTGAACAAGAAGACCATCAAGAACAAATACCCACTTCCCAACATCAACGAGCTGTTCGAACAACTCAAAGGTGCCCAAGTATTCTCCAAGCTTGATCTCCGTATGGGTTATCATCAGATTCGAATCCGTGAGCAAGATATTCCCAAGACGGCTTTCAGAACAAGCTATGGTTCATATGAATACACTGTCATGTCTTTTGGCCTCGTCAACGCTCCTCCGACTTTCTCTCGCATGATGAACTTCATCTTCAACGCCTACACCAATGACTTCGTTTTGGTCTATCTCGACGACATTCTGGTTTTCTCGAAGAACAAGGAAGATCATGCCAAGCACTTGCGTTTGGTACTCGATAAGCTGAGGGAACACAAGTTCTACGCCAAGTTCTCCAAGTGCGAATTTTGGCTCGATGAGGTTCTTTATCTTGGTCATATCATCTCTGCCAAGGGCATTGCCGTGAATCCTGAGAAGGTGTCTGCAATTGTGAATTGGGAACCTCCTCAGAACGTGAAGCAACTCCGTAGCTTCCTCGGTCTCGCAAGCTACTGCCGAAGATTCGTTGAAAACTTTTCCAAGATCGCGAAGCCTCTCTCAAATCTTCTCCAGAAGCACGTCAAGTACGTTTGGTCTCCGGAGTGTGACATTGCTTTCAACACTTTGAAAGAGAAATTGATCACTGCTCCAGTTCTGACTCCGCCTGATGAATCCAAGCCGTACGAGGTCTTTTGTGATGCCTCTCTCCAAGGTCTTGGCGCAGTGTTGATGCAAGAGAAGAAAGTTGTTGCTTATACCTCTCGCCAGTTGAAGCCCAATGAGAAGAACTACCCCACTCATGATCTCGAGTTGGCGGCAGTTGTGCATGCTCTTTTGACTTGGAGACATCTCTTATTGGGAAGAAAAGTGGACATTTTCACTGATCACAAGAGTCTCAAGTACATCTTCACTCAGCCTAATCTCAACCTCAGGCAAACTCGATGGGTCGAAATGATTCAAGAGTATAATCCGAGTATCGAGTATACTCCAGGCAAGGCCAATGTGATTGCTGACGCATTGAGCAGGAAGGCTTATTGCAACAGTCTGATTCTCAAGCCTTATCAACCCGAGCTTTGTGAAGCTTTCCGCAAACTTAATCTGCAAGTTGTTCCTCAAGGTTTCCTCGCCAACCTTCAAGTCTCTCCTACCTTGGAAGACCAGATTCGCCAAGCTCAGCTTCTTGATGCTATGGTGAAAAAGGTGAAGATTGGGATTGCCAAGAGTCAACCCAAGTACAAGTGCTACCGCCTTGATGACAAGGATACTCTCTTCTTCGAGGATCGTATTGTTGTACCCAAAGGTGACCTCCGTAAAGTGATCATGAACGAGGCTCACAATTCTCTCCTCTCCATCCACCCTGGGAGCACGAAGATGTATCAGGACCTCAAGCAGGCTTATTGGTGGACTCGAATGAAGCGCGAGATTGCTCAATTCGTGAATGAGTGTGATGTCTGCAGAAGAGTGAAGGCAGAACACCAAAGGCCAGCTGGTCTCCTCCAACCTCTTGCCATTCCAGAATGGAAGTTTGACCACATTGAGATGGACTTCGTGACTGGGTTTCCAAAGTCCAAGCGTGGCAATGATGCTATATTCGTTGTCATCGACAAACTCACTAAAGTGGCTCACTTTCTGCCTATCAAAGAGTCAATCACTGCAGCTCAATTGGCGGAACTCTATACCTCTCGAATTGTCTCTCTGCACGGTATTCCTCAAGTGATCTCTTCAGACCGTGGCAGCATCTTTACCTCCAAGTTTTGGGATTCTTTTCAGAAGGCCATGGGCACCAACATCCGCTTCAGCACAGCTTTCCATCCTCAAACTAGCGGTCAAGTCGAGCGTGTCAACCAGATTCTTGAAGATATGCTCAGGGCTTGTGTGATCTCCTTCGGCATGAAGTGGGAGGATTGTCTTCCTTATGCTGAATTCTCCTACAACAACAGTTTTCAAGCAAGTTCGGGCAAGGCCCCATTTGAAATTCTGTATGGCAGGAAGTGCCGTACCCCTCTCAACTGGTCTGAAACCGGTGAACGTCAGCTTCTGGGTAATGACTTAATCACAGAGGCAGAGGAAATGTGCAAAGTCATTCGAGATAACCTCAAAGCAGCCCAATCCCGCCAGAAGAGCTACTATGATAGTAAGCACCGTGATTTGGCTTTCGAGATCGGAGATCATGTTTACCTCCGCGTCTCTCCTATGAAAGGTACTCGTCGCTTCGGTATCAAAGGGAAGCTTGCCCCCAGATACGTGGGACCTTTCAAGATTGTCAGCAAGAGAGGCGATCTCGCCTATCAACTCGAGCTTCCTTCAAACTTTGCAAATGTTCATGACGTGTTCCATGTCTCTCAGCTCCGAAAGTGCTTCAAGACTCCTGACCGCACCGTCAACTTCGAGGACATTGAGCTCCAAGAAGATCTCTCCTATCGTGAGCACCCAGTTGCTATTCTTGAAGAGACTGAACGCAAGACTCGCAACAAGTCAATCAAATTCCTCAAAGTCAAGTGGTCACACCATTCCGACTGTGAAGCTACCTGGGAATGCGAGGATCACCTCCGTTCTGAGTACCCGGCGTTCTTTCAGTCCTAGATCTCGGGACGAGATCCTTTCGTAGTGGTGGAGTGTTGTAACACCCCGGATATGACTTTCCCAATATGTAATCCAACTCTTGCCATTTCCGGCCTTAAGTTATTTTATTTTCTCGGGTTCGGGTCTTTGTCTCCGTGTGTTGTTATCATTGTCATGCATCTCATATCATGTCATCATGTGCATTGCATTTGCATACGTGTTCATATCATGCATTCGAGCATTTTCCCCGTTGTCCGTTTTGCATTCCGGCGCTTCGTTCTCCTCCGGTGGTCATTTCTACCTTTCTTTCGTGTGTGGGGATTAAACATTTCCGGATTGGATAGAGACTTGCCAAGCGGCCTTGGTTTACTACCGGTAGACCGCCTGTTAAGTTTCGTACCATTTGGACTTCGTTTGATGCTCCAACGGTTAACCGAGGGACCGAAAAGGCCTCGTGTGTGTTGCAGACCAACACCCCTCCAAGTTGACCCAAAACCCACCAAAACCCTCTCCATCATCTAGAGCGTTCGATCACGATCGTGTGGCCACAAACCGCACCTCATTTGGACTCTCCTAGCTCCCTCTATGCCTATAAATAGGTCCTCCTCCGAAAATTTGGATCCCTCCCCCGAAACCCTAGCCCTCTTCTTCCTCCGTGCGCCGGACAACATCCACCGGCGCCGGACGTGTCCGCTGCACCCGCCGCCGCCACGTGGCACCTCCCCATACGCCCGGCCGCCTCCCTCCGCCGCCGGCCCGCCGAGCCCAGGCGGGGCCCCCGC